>NC_056733.1:99471028-99771028 GCF_019279795.1 Protopterus annectens | reverse complement strand
TCGTATATCAAACTGATTTGTACAGAGGTTTGTGTTGAAAAGGCATTTGTAAAGTGCTTGAGTCTGAACTGTATCCACAGTGTGCCCTACTGGAGAGAACAAACATGTGCATGCACTATTGTAACTGTTTAATTGTATATGTTTTTAACAGAGGAAACTGGAAATCAAGACTTTAACCACAGTCCAGCAAACTTTAAAATATATCTGAAATTAAATCACTTTGTACACTAGGCTATAAAGATGCTATCTCACAGGTTTCAATGTAGCCAGAGACACAAAGTCTGTGCTAGGAAGCTTTCTGTATTGTCTTTGGGGTGAACTAATTGCTACTCTGGAAGTGTGGAGGTATGCAATTGTTTTATGACTTCCAGCACATGCCACAGATATGAGCAAACACCTTTGTGTGTGTATTTTTATGGGTAGGTGCTAAATCCTGCTAGCTTCCAGCAATGGAGGTTTACATGGGAACTAGAAAGCAATCTCAGAAGTAATATTTTAGATATTATTTTGAGAAGTCTCTTAGTGAGACAGAGCATCCGGTATTCTGTTTTGGAACTGACAACAAGAAGGACCATTCACCACATCATCTGCCTTGCTCTATTAAGTAAGTATGGAATAATCAATCTCTTAGATTCGGTAACGAATATAGTGAAGCTTAGTTTAGATATCACTTTTCCTTATTTGTCTGTACTTGTCCTTCAATGTTATTTTAAATATTTCCTGCGATTTTAAACTCTGATGTCACTGTGAATATATACTTAGTAGTTTCTTGTTCTTTAGCGGACCGGAGTTCCTCTGTGGTGACCCCTTACTGGGAAAAAGCTGAAAGACAAACAAACATTAAATATATTTAAATCTTTCATTGTGGCTGAACTTTGTAAAGATATTTAAGTTTTGAGAGTATCTACATATTTATTTGGTGGCACTGTGTGGGCCATTCCTAACAGCCTTGCTCTTGGTCAAACTAAACTTCCATTTGTATTAATATTAATTTCACTCAGTATATTGAGTACCCTTGTAAGGGCCTTAAACTAGATGTCAAGGGCTTCTGGCAGCAGTGATAACTACCTTATAGTCTGGGCAAAAGGGGGCATAGCTAATAAACCTGTCCCAGCCTTTCCCAGGTGTGTGTGTATATGTGTGTGTGTGTGTGTGTGTGTGTGTGTGTGTGTGTGTGTGTGTGTGTGTGTGTATGTGTGTGTGTGTGTGTGTGTGTGTGTGTGTGTGTGTGTGTGTGTGTGTGTGTGCGTGTGTGTATGTGTGTGTGTGTGTGTGTGTGTGTGTGTGTGTGTGTGTGTGTGTGTGTGTGTGTGTGTGTGTGCGTGTGTGTGTGTGTGTGTGTATGTGTGTGCAAATCAAATCTCAAAGAGTGTGTGTGTTAGCTACTTGGACAAGGACACGAAGCACTGGTAGGACAGAAAGAGTGTTGGGGGACTTGGCTTGGAACCTTGTCTAAGGACTCAACTCTATAGCTGTGCCAGTGGGGAGCCTTATTGGGGATCTGGAGAAAAAGTGAGGAATCACCCCTGGACTGTGTTCCCTAAGTGTTCTTAAGGGAAATTGTGCTTGACTGTGCATGATGCAGAGAGCTACATCTGGAGATACTGTGTGTGTACCTGTTATCCTCCCAGTGAATGTCCACGACTGCTGCCAGTGGTGAAGATTGAAGCTCCGTGATTACTAGTCCACAGGAGGGTCATCACATGGTCAATTAGTAATCTACTTTATTATAAAAAAGCAAATGTGTAGCTAGTCAAACTGATGGTGAGAATACTTGCTACATGTTCAGCAAAGCAAAATATTTCCCAAGCTATATTTACAGAGGAGTATTGAACTCTAGCAGGTATGCTGTCATTTTTTTACCTACATAATGTATATGTTGGAGTATATTAATGAATAATGTGAAGTAAAGCCTTTTGTACTGTTATCTGTATGTATTACTGATACCATGGCCATGTTTTCTAGTCATTTCAGAGGTACAAATGATTGATAATACATAAAAATAGTAAGCCGTGTGACACATATGTACAAATGTTTCAGAGACAGGTCCTTTAAATGCATGTTTAGCATTTCCAATCATTTTTTTTAGCAAAATGGTTCATATGCTTGTTCTTTAGTGGGTGACAGAGGCAAAGAGAAGTTACTGTTATGTCACAAACTAGAATGGACTGTTCTTTTAGGGGTGGCACAGTTGAGTTACTGCTATGGTACATACAAGGATATCCTGCCCTTGCTACTCTCCTTGTTTTGTATCCTGCCTGTTGTTAGTATTTCACACATATCGTATGTGTTATGTTTTTCCAGTCGGTGCTACTGACTGCCTACCTTAACAGTTTTATCTGGTAATAGTTACTTTGTAGTTATGTGATAGGTTATGTGTATTACCATTCTGTTGTGTTTTAGGAGTAAAAATGTCATTAAGGTGCAGACCCCCCCCATTCAGTGAGGCAGAAAACACAATAATAGTGGATGCACTATGCTAGCATGGTGCTTTTTTCTTGGAAGGGGTCGTCTCAATATGCCAGAGAGTCTGAGTACATGGCAGCAAATCATTGATAACATAAATGCAGTGGACAGCCACAGCCATAGTTATGAGTAGGTGTGCCACAGGCCACTGACATGCTCACATCTGCATGGAGGCATGCGGCTGCTGTTGTCTGAAACCAGAGTGTAACCAGGGGTAGGCCTGCTAGAGAACCACCTCTTACACCAATGAGGACTTCCTGGGAAATCTTCTAACATAGGACAATTCACAGCAGAGTGGCCCACAATATTTCCTTGATGTGGGTGGAACGTCTTCTCAGTCCCAGAAAGTGATTCTAGGTAGGCTTTGGTATATGACCAGTTCAATACTGTTTGTAGTAAAGTAATTGAAATAAAAGTTACTTCTGTGTCACTTGTGTTTTTTCGGGGGGTTGAATATTGATACACTGATAAGCTCAGTTTGGAGTTGTCAGCCACATTCTTGTTAAAGTAACACATCATGCTGATTGAGAATAGAACATGTAGCACCTCCTGTCTTACTGTTAAATGTGATGGTGTTAGCCTTACCTCTTGCTTAACTTATTTCAGGATAATCAGGAATCCAGCAACGTAGGCTCCCTGCAGGTGGTAAGCCAAATCAATTTCAGTACTGCAGATCAATTTCTAGTAATCTAATGAGCATACCTCTCAACCTGGAAACATCAAAAATCTGGACAAGGCCCATGAAAAATAGGTACAAATCTGTACGCTGATTAACATAACATTTGCATACATAATTATGTAACCCCACCCACTCCAATGGAACTGTGGGATACCGACTTTCAAATGCAAACTGAAGAGCAGACAACCAAAATATGGCACCAGAATCCCCCTGCAGCCATTCTAATGTCCCATTACCTGGCTAGTTCATCAGATTTACCAGAAACATTAATGCGCATACTGCATTACTTCTACAATGATTATTTGGATTTTATTTTTACATTTTATAGCACAATGCACAAAAAATAAAAGACATATGCTAAACAAAGCAATACTGTCTTACAATGAAAATAGACTTAGCATTAAAACTTCACTAGTAATAAAGTGACACAATGAATACTCCTTTCTACCTGTCTCTGTAGGGAGTTCCACAAGCCTCAATACTAGGCCCTACTCTATTGAACATATTTATAAACAATCTACACATAGCAGCTAAATAAGTTGTTGTTAAAAATGCAGACCATTCCACATGCATCTGCTCTACCAATCTATCTAAACTACAATAAACTCTGAACCAAGACCCTCTCCTCTACTGAATCATAGCTTGAAGAATTGCACTTACTCATCATCTCATTTTGGCTAATTAAATGAAACAAAAGTTACTGTTACTCATTCTTAGGACACTTAATGGTGACAAAAATACCTTCTCTAGTACCACAGACAACTTTATAAGAATAAAAATAATCACCCACACAAAGTTTCTATGAGTCATCAGAAATGACAATGTGAACTGACTTTCACTTTCAGAGAGGTATCAAAAGAACCCACCAAAAATGTAAGCATTATCTAAACAGTGGTGCCAGAAAAAAAGGCTTCCTCTTACTTGCTATCCACTTTATTATATGCAGCCACAATTTTCACAAAACTACAAGTTTCACTATTAAAGTAAAACAATACTACAATACTATTACATGGAGACCCAGTTTGCACAAACTACAAGTTTCACTGTTAAAGAAGGTAGAACATTGCCACAAAAAAGAGATTTGTTGACAACCACAAAGTTAAATCTCATTGCATGGTCCAGAGACAGAGACACTAAAGTGAAATCTCAGATTATCTGCCTTCCACCCAACTGAGCAATTGTTCACAAAATTATACACAAAACACTCCATTTGTCCCACCCTACTAAATATAATACAGTACACTCTCAACAGGCCTTTGTGCTCAAAGGGCAAACTATTACTCACTATATCCAAAGTCACAACTCAACCAGAAATCTTCTTTGCACTAAGTATAACAATATGGATCCCATTGCCACAGCTCTTAGACAACTATTAACTTACAAGTATTTAAATCAGAACCAAAATAACACTTCATGAGGAGACATGATTATACTCCTATTCCTCCCCTGGGTAACAACTACTATGTATCACTCCTCAGATATCAGCAACAGGTTCACCTCCCTCAGATGCTTCACAACTGTATAGAACTATCTGCAGTATCTATTTTTTGTGATAGTCACCTATGTCCATCCACCCTCATCTCTCAAATGCAACTGCTACCTTTATTCTCCCAGTTTAATTATCCCCCATACCTCTCCTTTTCTTTTACCCATCCTGTTCAAATTGCTATCTTCTGCATCTCATTATCATGTAAATAAGCTTTCAGCCTTGTGCACAATCACTTGCTTTCCTTCTGTCACATATGGGCTTTCTGTACCCAGTAAACTTATACACATAATACAAACTTGTCATTTCACTACCTACTTTTCAATCCCTACCATCTGCTTACTTTCAACTTCTCCCACATTGCTAACACTTGCTTTACTCTCAGTGTCTCCTCTTTTCAACCTTGCTTCACTTGTCTTCCAATAGGCATATTTATGTTAACACAGTTAGTTATTTTATATTATTCATTGAATGTCAGCTTTTACGACTTTTATAACCCGATTCTTGTTATGTATCTTAAATTATTCTGTTTTATCTCATAGCAATATATGACCTCCATTGTTCTTGTATTTTTTGTGTTTACATTGTTTGGAGATTTTCTCCCAAGCCTCCACAGAAAAGGGACTATTTTAGGCAAAGACAGACTTTCCAGGTAAACAAATGCAAAGACAAATAAATGATAAATAAATTAACTGTTGCACATAGACTGTTCATCATGCCTTGACTGTGAATGTGACCGTAGCACAATTTGTAAAAGTGACTAGTGATGCTGGGACAACACACACACAGCTTCTCATAAACAGCAGCATAGCAAATACCTCTTGCTCATAAACAGCAGTATAGCGAATACCTCTCGCTCATAAACAGCAGCATAGCAAATACCTCTTACTCATAAACAGCTTGTCTCATAAACAGCTTCTAGCAAATACCGCTCACTCATAAACGGCTCATCTCATAAATAGCTTCTAGCAAATACCTCTCGCTGCCTCCATAATAGTCCTTCCAACTTGCAGCAGCATAACTCGTCTCGTCTCATAAACAGCTTCAATGTTACTTCCAGCAAACCTCTTACAGGCAACACAGCATAATGTTCCCTTCCCTGCCTGGAACCATTCCCTTGCATCTGAAAATAATGTACACATGAGCTAGGCAGCTAGCTCAATTCCGACAGGCTGGCAGGCCATTTCAGGGAGCTGATGTCATCATGCATGTGATGACGTTGGCTTAAAAATTCGGAAAAAAAAATTTAAAATAAAATGCCGGGAAATTTGGAAATTAAGGGGTGCCACTTGGGAATCGTGGCACCCCATTATTTGGACCCCAAATCTTGGTAAAAATGGAGTAATTCAGGATGGTTGGGAGGTATGCTAATGAGTCATTTTAGCCCTGTTGTGTGTATTGCTGTATTGTCTGCAATAGCTATGTTGTTTAGCATACATTGCACCATAGTAGTGCAGATATTAATGTATACCTGTGTTTCTCCCTTTTTATTACAGGTGATTATGACAGTGGGAGTGTGGGCCCTGTGCCACCTGATGTCAGTGTCTCATGAGACACTGATGATGATGTGGTGAAACTGAGTCACAGCTGAAGGGTGCACAGGTTGAATCTGACTCAGAGGTTGACATCCAGCTACACCCTTCTTTTTCTGCCAGACACACTAATAGGCCTATGCCTACCCAGTCCACTGAGTCTACAGATAATGGACAGGTGCAATGTGATGATATTAAGCAGGGAATTGTGGCTACTGCAGCTTCAGTGCCTGTTGAGTCTGGCTGTAGCCAAAGTTTTGGCAAGGTGCCACACAGGAGGGTTGATAGGGGTGCTCAGAGGGGGTCCGCTGTCCCTCCTCCTCCTGCTGCAGGTGTCTCTTCCAGTGTCACTCAATGTATGCTTAGGACCATCATGGAGGCATGGGCACATTCAGAAGGGTGCTCCAGAAAAATGCTCCAGGTTGTGGATGTGGCACAATCTGATGTGCATGACTACCCCCACGGTGTTAATGATTCCCTGGATCAGATGAATGACACCTTAGAACAAGAGATGTTTGTCATGGAATGAGCAGTGTCTGAGATGGAATGCCTTCTGGGAATGGAATGCCATCCTTGTGGGTGTAGGTCAGCCACAACATCTGCTGAGAGCCAATGTGGCCATTCCCAATCACACTCCTGTAGTGTCGCTACTTCCATTGGTCCATTGGGAGTGTGCTGTCCACACCCAGACATGGTAGGCCATGGGGTTATGGTCCTGGCCATCCTTGTAAAGGGAGCATGTCCAACAGACATCAGTCACACTCAGGTAGCAACACTCCATCTGACTTTAGGTGTGGAAGTGCCAGTGCAACACATGGCAGAGACAGTTCCCATGGTCAGGGTGGACAACAATGAACTGCCACCTCTAGTATGCATGGCTCACATCTGTCTAACATACCAAAGATGTAGATCTAACACTGAGCTTGGTTGTGTTCATGCAGACTCTTACACACCACTTTCACATGGAGGACCCTTACAGACACACACACAGCCTGCCTGCTTCCCTTTCTCCCTCAAACACACTCACCGACCTTTTGCATCAGCCTAGGCCTCATGCCCACCCCACTCAGCATCCTGTGCAAGTGATGATAACTGTGCCATACCCCTGTTTTCTCTCTTTTGAATTCAGGGATACAAAAGCTTTGTGTCTGATGCACAGGGTGCATAGCTACATTAGTGCCTAGTATATCTGCATTTGTATTATTGAACCGATAATTGTACATGACAGTTATATTTGCCTTGCCAAATGATACAGTGGATAGCATCATGATGTCAGTACTTAGTGCATGCTCTTATAAGGGTTGGGAAGTCAAGAACTGCAATGTGTTTCATTACTTTATAACCTTTCTCTTTAATGTTTTCCAGTACATATGTATGGTGTACATCATAAGACACACCATCACATGCGAATATCAGGACTGTAATGCAGCACTATAGTCAAACTCATCAGAAGAGAAGTACAGTATAATGCTCTCTTTTGCAGGAACCTCACTAGATACATGCAGCAGCTGGACAGACCACAGGGTTTCCTCATCAAGACAACAGGGCCTACTAACCATGACATGATATATGTGGTTAGATCAAAAGATATGTCACTGTCATCTGTCTGGTATTGTATTAGATTGTAACTGTTATTCTAAGCCTATTACTTTTGGTTTAAGTACTTCAGCGTTAGGCCAATTGTCTTACATTACAAAGGTTGGTGGTCTACACTCAATGGGAGGAGACGATAGCCTCTACCCTTCTAAGCTGGGAACTGCTGGTTGAACGCTTATTGTGGCTGTTGTTCTAAGTCTCTTTGTTATGGTTTAAGCACTTCACTCTAAACTAGTTATTTTTACATTAGCAAAGTTTGTGGTGTAGACTCTTGTGGCAAGGGAGGATAGCCTGCAACCTTCTAAGCTGGGAATTCCTGGTTGAAGGCCTATATTGCCTGTTATTCTGAAAGTGTCTTAGTTCTGGTTTAAGCACTTGTGTTCCAGAGCACTTATTTCACACTAGGAAGGTTTGTTGTCTACACTCTTGTTGGAGTATTCTACTGGATTGCTGCTTTATTTAACATGTTTTTTCTTCTGTTGAGATTGCAGTTTTCTGCACTTTGGATTTCTAGCACTACTACATTTTATAGCATAGGCTCAATTCAGTCTTGCTGAGTCTAGACTGTTTGGTATCATTTGAGTACTAAAAGCTGCCCTCATATATTAATCCTCCTCTGCACCCTTGTGACAAAACTGTGCCGCCAAGAACCCACCTGACTTGGGGATTGCTGGAATAAGGCTCACTGTTGGCCTTTCCCTATTTTTACTTGTTTAAAATAGTTTAACTTTGCTTGCATTCTAGCATTGTGTTTTGGGGTGTTTGCACTCAGTTTACCGTAGCTGCTCGAAGCTTGCACCACTGCCCTGTGAGCAACTCAGGTGTGCATTGTGAAACATTGACACATTTGTGTTACTCTATCCCTCCATAGAATAGACACACTTTGTTAGTCTTACACCAGAACCTGGACCATCTAGCCAAATCCTCACTAGTTACAACAGTATATATCTTCCATAATGGTTGGACAGTTTTCCACCATGTCACCAAGCAGGCTGATTTACATGGGCATCCTAAGGCAACAGAGCAATTGCCTCATGTATACTGACAACCAGTTAATGCTAAAACAAACTAATACAACATGTGAGAGCTGTATCTATATTATGAATTTGGAATCAATTCTCTCACATAACAACAAAGCAGATGTCAAACATGTCAGCACACACAATTCACCTGTTGCTCATAAGCTCATGACACATGAACCCATATACATGGAGGAGCTCGCTAGAAACCTAACTAAAAATTGGAGACATCCCAAGCACAAACCTACTACAAACAGTGCAGAGAGAATCCAGCACGCATAATAGTACACACATCAGTGTCTCAGCCAATAAGTCCCTCAAGCAAAACACCTCAAAACCAAATGTCTTGCACATAACTCCATAGTGAGACACACAGATGTCCCCCTCACCAGGCTGGGCAAGGTGAAGATCACAGTCAGCTGCCTGTCAGGTACCAGGGTCCATCAGATCATGCACACGCTCAAGTGTCTCATCAACAAGTACCGTTATGACTGTCAGTCCATGCTGCAGTGAATGACTGGAGATGTATCTCGCTGTACTATATGAACGTGCTTGCCTTCCCCATAGTGGCCTTTTTAGGCAATGTCAGAACAACTATAGTCCCGGCATAAAATAATCCACCACAGACAAACTGAAGGTTATGCTGCTTAATGCAAGAAGTGCAAATCAGAAACTACACTCATTGGAAAAACTCATTACCTTAGAAGATGCCTGTCTGTGCAGTCACACAGACATGGTTCAAGGCTGAAGAAAGCACCCTGGCCATGTAGGGGTACAATACCTTCTACACTTTCACACATCAAGAGAAACATGAAGGAACCAAGGGTGGAGGTGTATACATCTTCATCAAAGACAAATACACCTGAAGACTGGTCAAAATGCATGACTCTGTAGCACTACTCCAAGTCCAACTAACTGTAAGTAAAATCTTCTTCCATATCATTGATAGCTACAGGTCCTCCACCATGAACCACAAGGACCTAATTGAGTCAGTCACTAGACTGCCATATACCTTGGTCATGTGTGATTTCAAGTATCCTTCCATCAATTTGGAGTCATAAATATATATATATATATATATATATATATATATATATATATATATATATATATATAAGCACAAACACACACACCCTAAGGTTCCTGGACTTTGTTAATACATATACTATGTAACAGACTGTCTGCACCCCCACAAAGGGCTTGAATATCTTAGGCTTAGTATTGACCAACATAGTGGTTCTCTGCACTAACCCCTTTGTGTTGGTCCCTGTGGTCAGGTCAGACTTTAATTCAGTCTTTTTCACATTCACTATCATACCTGACACTCCCTGAAGAGCAGGAAGGATGAATCATTTTTCCAAAGTAAACTACAGGCTCATAAACAATGCCATAAAGAGTTGCAAACTCCCCTGCTACCACTGTCAACAATGACTGCTATACAGATGTGTACACAAATGGCCTGTATAAACAACTATACAAATGTATAGATTTGGCTGAATGTGAACAGATCAAAACAAGTTCCTCACAGAAAATAAGCCACCCTAGTGGGCATCAAGCATACATAGGTTATACAACAAGTGGAAGAAAGTAATGTTTAAGTTACTGTTATTCTGTTGAAAAAAAGACAAAAAAACAAAAATAATCCTTATTTCCTACCTTTTCTGAACTAGAGTAGTTCAGATTTCAGGTTTTGCTGAATTCTGGGCTGTGGTATAAGTTCCTGTGTTGCCCATATCCATACTTGGATAAGAGGAAGCTTTTCTGTTCACCAGTGAGAGTGGGGAGCTTTGAGCAGCCTATCTGTCCCTGGAGGAGTAGTCTCAGCCCAGCAACTAGTAGCTTATTGGCCATTTTGGGCTAATTCCTATCTCTTTCAAGCTCCCTGCCTTAAAACTCACATTTGCGCAGTTTTGTGTGTTATTGCATGCTGCGCAGCATCACGCAACATTGTGCAGCGCCGTTTAAGCTGTTTTAAACTATTCCCTGTTCCACAAAGTCTGCTCTTCAATTTTTCCCTTAGAACTAGTCTAACCCTCAAAGTAAGCACTCTACCTTCCTTCTACAGCCCAGCACTTGCTCAAATTCCTCAGTAAGCACTAACAAACTATAGCACTACACCCCCTTATACTATCCAGAAGTACAATGCTCCCTATTCGTCCATTCTGGACAATCAATAAATTTGTTTTTTAAACTATCCAGGCATGTCCAAAGTGCAGTTTCAGGTATACTCTCCAGTCCAGTGGTGAATCTGGGAATCTTGAGGCAATGTTACAATTGCCTTATGTACACAGACAACCCTCTCCTCCTTTCAACAAACTCAAATGTATGTGAGAGATGCAACTATACAGCCAAACTGGAGGCCAAGCTCTCTCAACCCAAGACTGGCACAGTCAGGAGGAGAAGGAAATCATTCGCACCACACAACCAGTCTCACATAGACCAATCGCATCAGCAAACAAGACACATAAACTCACAAAAACATTCTCGGAGGTTCTAAATAAAAATCTGCCAAAGCAGCAGAGACCTGCAAAGCAGACATCTAAGCAACCACTGCCCCACAACAACTTTCACGTATCACATACTTCACAAAGTCAGTGTGCCACACAGTCGCAGCTCTTAAGGCTAAATAACACACCTAATACACTAGTAATAGGAGACTCTGTTGTCAGGCAAACTGACTTCCCACTCACCAGACTGAACAAGGAGACGGTTACTGTAAGCTGCTTGTAGGGAGCCAGGATGCACCACATAACACAAGCACTCAAGTCCCTCCACAGCAGGTACAACTATGACTCTGTCATTGTCCATGTTGGTGTGAATGACCTGAGGCATACCTCCCTAGACTACGTGAAAAGAGGCATAGAGGAGCTCTCTGATCATGTAGCCCAGGCCGGTCTGACCCTGAGTAGCATCTTGCCCTCACCAAGAATGATGCCACAGTATAAAGACAAAATGATCAATTTTAACAATTGGCTAAGCTATTGGTGTCATTCTAAGGGGATCCAGTGTCTGACAGCCTGGGATGACATGTTTGGCAAGCCACATTGCTTCGCCAGGGATGGCTTGCACCTGTCACCCTTAGGCTTTTGAATACTGGCTAAGGCTCTTGTCACCCCCATAGTGCCTTTTTTAGGCAAGGCTCAAAAGACAATCCCACCTCCATAGACAATACCAGAAACAAAAATCTAAGGTTAATGCTACTCAACACCAGAAGTCTAAACCTCAAGATGCATGCACTCGAGGCACTCCTCAGTATGGAGAAAATTGATATCTGTGCAGTAACAGAAACCTGGTTCAAGGCTCCAGAGAGCACCCCAGCACTACCAGGGTTCAACTCATACCATACTTTTCGGCCCCAGAACTCGGACCGAAATACTAAAGGTGGGGGAGTATCCATCTTCATCAAGGATACCCACATCTCCAGGTTAGTGGCACTGTATGAGTCATCTGAGACCATCCATGTGCAACTAACAGTGGGCAAAACTGCTTTTCAGTTTGTAGCCTGCTACAGATCACCCACCTTGTCTCAGGACAACCACTCAGCATTCCTGAGAACATATGAAGGTCTCACCATACACCATGATATTGGGGGATTTCAACTACCCAAACATTGACTGGGAAAATTATTCAAGTCCCAACTCTTTTGCCCAACAGTTCCTGGAGTTTATAAACTCAAATGCCATGGAACAACTGACCACCACTCCCACAAGAAGGGACAACATATAGGACCTGGTCATCACCAACATGTGGGATCAATGTTCCACACCAGAGGTATACCCCTCGTTGGTAAGATCAGACCACAAACTAATCACAATGGACATCCACATCCCGACCCCACCCCCAGCCAAGGAAACCACTGTGAAAAATCTCTCAAAAGCAAACTTCACACTTCTCAAGACCGAGGTGGAAAATTTCAAAGCCCCCGGGCTAATGGAAAATGCTACCCAAACCGCAGAATCCTTTACAAATGCATTCTATGAGCACCTACAGGAATGCATGGATCGTGCCATCCCAAGTAAAACCAAGACTCACTCCAAAAACAGGAGACCAGTCTGGTGGACCCTGGCCATAAATAAGCTATACAACAGAAGGAGGAAACTATTACATGATAGGGCAAAATCCCAAAAAGGGAAGGCATCCACGATCAGTATTAGCAAGAAACTTTGCTCCATCATAAAATTATCAAAGGCTAGCTTTGAAAGAAAAATCGCCAAAGACTCTAAAGATAATCACAAGGCATTCTTTAGCTACATCAAGAATCTGGGTGGCAACTCTCAGATCTGCTTTGAGCTGGTGCAAAATGGCACAAAATACACTGAACCCACTGACATTGCCAACATCCTAGCAGACAGGTTCAGTGCAAACTTTACACCCCTTCTCCCCCAAAAGGGCCAGTGTTAATCCCAGAAAAATGCAGACATCACAGACACACAGGTGAAAGCAGCCCTTTCCAAAGTAAAAAACACAGCATCAATGGGACCGGATGGTATCCCAGGCTGCGTCTTACACGAGCTTCAAAAAGAACTAAACCCTTACATAAACTCACTGTTCCAACTCAGCCTTACCACAGGTTATGTACCCAAAGAATGGCGTACAGCAACAGTAATCCCGCTCCACAAAGGTGGCACCACAATGGATGTATAGAATACAACGCCCCATTTGGTATGTACCTCTCAAGACATCTGGAACAACTGGAAAGTCTGCAGAAAAACCTCACTAAAAGAATCACAGGCCTAAAGCAGATGCCCTGTATTGACCACCTTAAAAAATTCCAGCTATACTCTGTCGCATATTGTCTACTCCATGGTGATCTCTGCTTAATATACAAGGCCATGTCAAACCCAGAGCTGTTGGACATGCTACACTTAAAGAAATCCCAATCCCTTAGAGCCACACGCTCCAGGATCTAAATCTTATCATCACAATAAACAAAACATGCTGGAGGGATAGGTTCCTGACCCAGAGACTCCCCAGACTCTGGAATAGACTGCCCATACATGTCAAGCAGAGCATCTCTTTGGCCCTCTTCAAAAGGAACCTTGATGACTGGATGGGAGAAAGGAAATTCACCCCAGGGATCACATCAGTCACCCTGCTAGACAGGGGTCCAGGGAAGTAAATAGTGTGGGAAGAAATAGCCAGGAATTGTTATGGCTAGGCTTGTATAGGCCCTAGGGCCAATAGCCTAGTACCAGCCTATGAACCTATGAACATGTGAGAGGATATTAACTGGGAATAGTATGATATGTAATTGCTAACAAATGAAGTCCAGGTTGGATGACATAAATGCACATATACTGTTATTTTGGGAGTAGCATAGCAGAGTTACTGTTATGGCAGGAACAAGGGTACACTCCTCTTTTGGGGGGGGCAGAGCTTAGTTATTGTCATGACACAAACAAGTCTGAAGCCTGAAACTGCAATGCGTATCATCACTTCCTAAATTCTGTCTTTAATGATTTACCAGTACAAAGATATGGTGGTAAACTGAGGCCATGCAGGGAACATCAGAATTCTTCAGAGGTATAACTGTGTGAATCTTTCATACCCAATGTCTACTAATTACTAATGGACAAATATAAGTAAAATAATGACTGTGGCTGTGGTGACCTAGGCATTGGTGGGGGGATGTGTGCCCCATCCCTTTCCTGATCCTCTGTAAGTGTTTCTGCAGGATCAGATTTTGGAGCATAGCACATACCGTGAATATTTCTGTACATGTGCATGAATTACACTGCAGGGCTCCACTGGATATATCTAGGCACTGGAACCATGACTTCAGAAACTGAAACACTGCTCTATGATGTTTCTAGTTTGAGTGTGTGCCTCATTATTGCATTCTTCTGAGGGTGTTTGTGTACACTTCTGATTGGTGTCATCAGCCACTGTTCCAGGGCATAGCCAGCATCCCCCAGTAAATGGCCCTGTGGGATGTCCCCCCCTAGCAGACATCTGGTACAGCTGTGATGTGCCAGATATGGGAGTCATGATAACTGCTGGGGTTACCAGCACACACATTCAAGATAATTCCCTAGGTATTACACATGACTTGGCAGTTGATGGAGTGGTACCCCTTGTGGTTAATGTAGATTCTACACTGCTCACCAGGTGGTGTCTTAATGTGTATGTGAGTGCACTCTATGACACCCAGTACTTCAGGATAGTGTGCTACATGGTAAAGCAGTTCCATATTGCTTTCCCCCTCTTCAGATGGACAGGGGAAAACATGTGCTCACTGGCATGTATGAGCATAACATCCAGAAATTGGAGGAGGATCCTGGAGGCTTATGCCTGTGATACTCCCATCATGCCCCCAGTTGGTCTTTGAAATGTACTAGTAGCTAATATTCTAAGGGCTACACATACCTTAGTTTCCACTGGGATGGGTTCCCCTCGGTTTGGCTTTGGCTCTGAATTGAAGGTGGCAGAGCTCATAGAGTTCTTGCGATGTGTCCTCATCCACCTTGTAGCATTCTACAATCTCTAGCTCATGTAGCCCCTGGAAGGTTACCCTTGGGCTGAACACTCTTCTCATTCTTGGCCTAGACCTATTGTCAGCACAAGCAGCAATGGCTTTAGACTCTAGCACATGCAGATGTAGAATAGCTGCAGCAGCCCCTAGCATTGTGTCAGTTAAAATTTCACTGTCTCTACTCCAATGGTATTGAAGGATAAAGGAAAAACCAGGATGTAGGCTACATGGATACTTTATATATTGTTGAATAGCTTCACCATGTTGGATTGATTGATTAAAATGCAATTAATCTCTTTATGCTATAACTTGCATCTATTAAACACACTTGTTACTTACTCATTAGTGCACTATGTGCAGCTGTATACACTTCCACACACCTCAGTGCACCTTCAGAAAATAAGGTAAACATATGCAAAATTGCTATTCCCTTTGTTCTCAGGATATCATGCAAACAAGGACCATAAAAAGTGAAGGAAAGGTTGTACTCCCTGTAGGTGAACCCAGGACCATCTATATTCCAACCCTAACACATACATGTGTTGCCACAGGAATAGTTACATAATGACACAGAGAAACCTGCCATTCATTCCTTTGTTTCTCGTGGTTGTGCTAAGCGCCGCATCACACAAACAATGGTAAAAGTGAAAAAAAAGGCAAACCAGACATTTTAACAAACAAATAATGAGGATGACACCGAAATTAGGAACTGTGCACTGCTTGAATGCACTTTCACCGTTCACAGCCATACATGTTCACCTTTGCAAGTGTAACCTGACAACCCCCCTGATGTCAACATTCAGTGTAGCTATGGATTCGACACAAACCCTGTAGAAGCACCTACATGAAGTGAACATCTCTACATGGTTACTCTTTTTTACAGATTCAACAATTCTAATGAGTTTTGACCTCATTTACATTTTTACCATGCTGACGGCCCGGAATCTACATGGGTAGTAACAGTGTAGGCAGGAAACCTGCATGGGAGCCCAATGCTGTAACAGAGGAATATTGAAATCCATCAGCAACATCCTACAGATTTTCGCAGAATGTCCAGATTTTTGCCTCATATTTTGAGTCCATTTTTCATAAATTTGTGTTTTTCTGGCAAACTAGTGGCAAACCATTTAAGATTGAAGTTAGAAAATAGTGACAGACATTTGTGTTTTAGGCCTCATTCCCTTCAAAAAATTCATGCTAATGCAAAACCTTTTATTCTATCAACTTTCTAAGTTTGTAAGAGCAATATTTAAAAAATGCCCCTGTTTTGTATCTTTTCCCCACTTTTATGTATGGCTTTGTCCAGATTTCTTGTTCTAAGAGTTTGAGCGGTATGATATGCTTACATTACAGTGTAATACTCTGTTTCATAGGTTCATAGGTTCATAGGCAGGTACTAGGCTATCGGCCCAAGGGCCTACGTAAGCCTAGCCAGCAAGGTACCATAGCTTACGCCACCCAAGAAAGTTATTTTCCTGTGTCACTGTCCAGCAGAGACACAGGAGTGATCCCCGGGGTGTATTTCCTATTTCCCATCCACTCATCAAGATTTTTCGTGAAGACTGCTAATGAAGAACTTTGCTTGACATAGATGGGTAGCTTGTGCCAGAGTATAGGAAGTTTCTGGGACAGGAATATATCCCTCCAGTGTGTCCTGTTTATTGTGGTGACAAGGTTTAGGTCCCTAGAGCATGTAGCTCGGAGGGACTGAGATTTATTTAGGTGTAGCATGTCCAACAGCTCTGGGTTTGACATAGCTTTATATGTTAGGCAGAGATCACCTCAGACTAGGCGATATGCTACAGAGTAAAGCTGGAGTTTTTTGAGGCAGTCAGTGTAGGGCATTTGTTTGAGGCCAGTAATCCTCTTTGTGAGGTACATCTGTGGCCTTTTCAGCTGCTGCAGATGTCTTGTGAGGTACATTCCAAAAGGGGCGTTCTACTCTATAATGGGTCTAATGAGTGACGAGTAGAGGGGAACAATGACCTCTTTTTTCCTGGATGAGAACCCTTTTATGATAAGGTGTGCCACGTAGAAGGACATCCTGACTACTGTGGCGATGTGACTATCAAAGGAGAGACTACTGTCCACCTGGGTCCCAAGGTCTCTTATCATGCATTCAGTGTTAAGTAGATTGCTGCCTATGTGGTAGTTCATGGGTACAGAGTTTTTACCAAAGGAGATGACACTGCACTTTTTGGCATTGAGCTTGCTCTGACACCAGGCATCTGTCTCAGTGAGGCCCTTCTGTAGGATGTCCACATCATTTGGGGACTTGACTATGGCTCCTAGTTTGCATTACTCACAAATATATTCTTCACTTGGGGGTGGGGTAGCAAAGCTGCATTTATGTCATGGCTCTTAAAAAGGAATTATTATTATGATTGTTACACTGATTTTCTAGAATCCACCCTATGTAGTCAGAATGTGTGTGGTGTTACATGTTAAGGGCAGTTCTGTACAAATGTAAGAGCTTTTACTTGCTCTTGTTTCAATGTAGACTCCTTTCTGTGGCTGTATTCGGAAAGTTTTAGAATACACAGCCAACACGAACACAGAGTCTAGACAGTTGCTTTAGAGGTTGCTGAATTTCTCTACTGTGTTGATTTGCTTCATCAGCATAAAATTCAGCTATTTATACTGTAATTTGCATGCCACAAAAGTTTCCATATTTGCTCATGAGTGTGCGCCGCTAGACAAACTAAAAAAATACTCATTCATCCCAGAGAAAAATGTGCAAGCAATGCAGCAGTGTATGAAACTGAAGTCAAACGATAGCATTAATAAGAAACTTAGATTCAAGCCTAGGTTAATGGGAAACAGATTCAGACCCATGTCACAGTCCCATTAGGCCACCAAGATGACTAGCAAAGAGACACACAGAGCTGATAACATGTAGAAATGAGCTACAGGAAGAAAACTCAGACAAGATAAATTATCCCAACATGAAACCCTTAATAGAGTGAAACAATAGTGATGGCAGGTGTTAGAGATGAAAATTATGAGACACATTATGACAACAGTGTTGAAAATGGAATAAATGTAGGGTTGGGAGGGTGGCCTAATGGTTAAGGCATTTGCCTTACAAACGCAAGGTGCAGGGTTTGAGTCTCACAAGGGATAATTGGCTAAGCTTAAAATGGCTTGCAAGGGCAGTTAGCTTAGTACTAATCTATGAACCTAATAGACAATATCAAGCTATTTAAGGAGTTACATAGAAAGTATCTATGAGTAGGTTCCAACTAACTTAACTAAAACTGTATTTTACAATGCAAAATACAATTTAGCCTTTGATGGGACCTTATTCAAGTGGATGTGCAAAGTGTAAACTCCAGAGTGCCCCCATGATTAGAGTCAACTGTACAACACTGTAGTGTATTTGCTGACAAGAAAAAACACTTTCCAAAAGTTACCATTATTTCCTGTAGTTCTTCTGAAGGTTTGAGGCAGTGTTATGCAATGAACTTTCTTTCATTGAATGATAAATTAACATTAACATTTACCCAGGAAGGACGGAGCTATAAATTTAGGATTGTACCTGAATTCAATGAAATAAAATCAAAAGAGCACAGTGATTCCAGAAAAAAACCCACAACTGAGACTTGTACTGATAGTAGCACAAATCTATAACTTTATGAGATTTAGTCACATTGATTAATATTGATGTGATACTCCAATGCCATAAAAATACAGAAAAGAGGTGGTTGATGATGATCATGATGAAAGGGAACCACAGCAATCTACTGCATTTGCTGTGCTCCTTATCTCAGTTACAGAATTTTGAATGCAGAAATACAGCCTTGCTTGAATAATGTTTTAAAAGTGTGGTCCCTTAAAGTCACAAAGTTTCTAAGACACTGCATATGACTGCATAAAATCATGTTGCATCCTGGAGTTTGTGGCAGCAAGGAGAGAACTGAGGAGATTCTGGTCAAAGAATTATGTGACCTTGAAGCATGTCACAGCCCACTAGGGTGCCATGTTATATAAGAGCTGTTAGCATTAAAGAGAAATTTATAGGTTCATAGGTTCATAGGTAGGTACTAGGCTATTGGCCCTAGGGCCTATATAAGCCTAGCCAAAGGTACCCTGCCTTTCGCCACCCAAGAAAATTATTTTCCTGTGCCACTGTCGAGCAGAGACACAGAAGTGATCCCCGGGGTGAACTTCCTATCTCCCATCCAATCATCAAGATTTTTCTTGAAGAGTGCTAATGAGGAGCTTTGTTTGATATAGATAGGTAGTTTGTTCCAGAGTATGGGAAGTCTCTGGGACAGGAATCTATCCCTCCAGCATGTTCTGTTTATTGTGGTGATGAGGTTTAGGTCCGGAATCTATCCCTCCAGCATGTTCTGTTTATTGTGGTGATGAGGTTTAGGTCCTTAGAGCATGTAGCCCATAGGGATTGGGATTTCTTTAAGTGGAGCATGTCTAAAAGCTCTGGGTTTGACATAGCTTTGTGTGTTAGGCAGAGATCGCCTCTGCGTAGGCGATATGCAACGGAGTAAAGCTGCAGTTTTTTGAGACGGTCTGCATAGGGCATCTCTTTGAGGCCAGTAATCCTCTTTGGAAGGTATTTCTGTGGCCTTTCCAGTTGTTGTAGATGTCTTGTGAGGTACATACCAAAAGGGGCATTGTATTCTATAATGGGTCTAATGAGTGACGAGTAGAGGGGAACAATGACCTCTTTTTTCCTGGATGAGAAACCTTTTGTGATGTGGTGTGCCACATAGAAGGATTTCCTGACTACTGTGGTGATGTGATTATCAAAGGAGAGAATAATGTCCACCTGTGTCCCAAGGTCTCTTATCACACTTTCGTGTTTAGTAGTCTACCACCTATGTGGTAGTTTATGGGTACTGAGTTTTTACCAAAAGGGATGACAATGCACTTTTTGGCATTGAGCTTGAGGCCATGGCTTTGACACCAGGCATCTGTCTCAGCAAGGCCCTTTTGTAGGATGTCCACATCTTTTGGAGTTTTGATTATGGCTCCTAGTTTGCAGTCATCTGCGAACTTCGTTAGCCAAAGACCTTCTGTGTTGGCGTGTACTTCAGAGAAGTAGATACCAAACAGGAGAAGACCCAGGACTGAACCCTGTGGTATTCCACTTGTCACTGGTCTGAAGTTGGATTTGGAGTTTGCTACTTTCACAGTGTGGGTTCTGTCAGTGAGCCAGTTGGCAACCCATCTTGTGACATAGGGATTTGTACCTAGTTTAGTGAGTTTATCTATAATTCCAGAGTGGGGGATGGTGTTGAAAGCCTTGGCGAGATCTAGATAGGCTGTGTGAACCACCTTACCCTCATCTACAGCTTTGGTGACTGCTTCAAAGAAGTCTATCAGGTTTAGGAGACATGATCTGCCTTTTACAAACCCGAACTGGGTGGGGTCCTGAGTCTGGAGATTACCAATGTCATTGTTTATAAGTTCCATGATGATACGCTCCATAGCCTTGCAGACCAGGCTTGTTAGGCTAATGGGGCGGTAGTTTCCAGGGTCTGTGGTGGCTCCCCCTTTGTGGAGTGGGATAACTGTCACTGTGCACCATTCAGTGGGCACATAGCCTGAGGTGAGGCTATGACTGAACATGGTACTTAGGTGGGGTGCCAGTTCGTTCTGTAGTTCATGTAGAACACAGCCTGGGATGTCGTCAGGTCCCATGGATGCTGTGTTCTTGGCTTTGGATAGTGTGTTTTTTACCTGTGCAACCATGATTACAGGAAATTTGCATTCTTCTGGTATAGAGATGGGCCCTTTAGGGGATGACATGGGGGTAAAGTTAGCACTGAACCTATCTGCCAGGATGTTGGCAATATCAGTTGGTTCTGTATATTTAGTGCCATTGTGCTGTAACTCAGAGCAGATCTGAGTGTTGCCATTGAGATTCTTTACATAGCTATAGAATGCTTTGTGGTTGTCTTTAGAGTCAGTGGTGATTTTGTTTTCATAACTAGCTTTGGAGAATTTTATGAGGGATCTCAGCTTTTTACTGAGGCTGACCAGGGAGTTTCTCCAATCATGGGATTTTACTCTTTTTTGCAACAGTTTCTTTCTTCTGTTGTAGAGTTTGTTTATGGCAGGGGACCACCAGATTGGCTTCCTTTTTTGGAGGATAGCATCTTGGTTCTGTTAGGGATTGCACGATCCATGCACTTGTGTAAGTGCTTATAAAGTGCATTTGTGTAGGATTCAGCAGTCATACCTCCATTGTCAGTCAGCATGGGTGTCATAAAGTTTGCCACTTCTGTCTTAAGAAGCGTGAAGTTGGCTTTGGAGAAATGTTTTACTGTGGTTTCCCTAATGGGGGGTGGGGGAGGGATGTGGATGTCTAGGGTGATTAGCTTGTGGTCAGATCTGACCAACGAGGAATGAACCTCTGGTATGGAGCACCATGTTGGTAATAACCAGGTGTAGGATATTGCTACCCCTGGTGGGGTTGTGGATAAGTTGATCCATGGCATTGGAATTTATGAATTCCAGAAAATGTTGAGCACAAGAGTTGGTACATGAATAGTTTTCCCAGTTAATGGTAGAGTAGTTGAAATCGCCCATTATTAGGGTGTTAGGTTGTACCCTAATATTTTCCAATGTATTAAGAAATGAGGAGTGGGAATCCTGGGGCATGGTGGGGGATCTGTAGCAAGCTACAATTTGGATTGTGGTCTTGCCCAGAGTTAGTTACACTTGGATAAACTCGGGTGCATTATGCTGAGCAACTAGCCTGGAGGTGTAGATATCCTTAATGAATATGGACACGCCTCCGCCTTTAGTGTTTCGGTCCAGGTTAGGTGGCCGAAATGTGTGGTATGAATTATAGCCTGGTAATGCAGGGGTACTCTCTAGAGCCTTGAACCAGGTCTCTGTCACTGCACAGATGTCGATGTTCTCCATTTTAAGGAGTGCCTCTAGAGAGTGCATTTTGAGGTTTAGACTTCTAGCATTGAGTAGCATTACCCTCAGATTCTTCTTGCCTGTACCTGTTAGGGTGGTGAAGTTGTCATTTGAACCTTGCCTAAAAAAGGCACTATAGGGGTGGCTAGAGCCTTAGCCAGTATCCGGAATCCCAGTGGCAACAGGTGCAGACCATCTCTGGCAAAGCATCATGGCTTGTCAATCATGTCATCCCAGGCAGATAGATACTGGATCCCCTTAGAATGACACCAGAAGCTTAGCCAATTGTTGAAGTCAATCATTTTGTCCTTGTACTGTGGTATGATTCTGGGTGATGGCAGGATGCTACTCAGGGCTAGGGTCATACCTGGCTGGGCTGCAAGATTGGAGAGCTCCTCCATGTTTCTTTTCATGTAGTCCAAGGAGGTACATCTCAGGTCATTCACACCAACATGGACAATGACAGAGTCATATTTGTACTTGCTGTGGAGTGACCTGAGTGCTTGCGTTATGTGGCGGATCCTGGCACCCAACAGGCAGCTGACAGTAACTTTCTCCTTGTTTAGCCTGGTGAGTGGGACATCAGTGTACCTGACTATAGAGTCACCTACGACTAGTGTGCTTGATACGTTGTTTTGCCTTATGGGCTGAGGTTGAGTGGCACACTGAGTTTGTGGGCTATGTGTCATTTGGGTAGTGTTGGGGGGTGGTGGTTGCTTGTGTTTCTTCTTTGGAGGTCCCTGTTACTTGGGTAGGGTTTTACTGAGAGCCTCCACGAATATAGGTGTGTGTTTTGTGTTTCTATGTGTGTGTTTTGGTGGTGTAGGTTTTGAGGGACTATGTGCTGAGTGAGGTGTGGTGCAAATGTTTACCTTCTCCTCTTGACTGTCTAGTCCAGTCCTGGGTGAAGAGAGCTTTGCTTCCAGTTTGGCTATATAAGTGCATCTCTCACAGGTTGTAGTGTTGGGTGGTAGGAGGAGAGGGTTGTCTGTGTACATGAGGCAATTACTGCATTGCCCCAAGATGCCCATATTCATCAGGTAGACAGGAGAAAACACTGGGAGCTGACTCTTAGACATTACCAAATATTTCATAGAAAAAGCATGCAAATACAAAAAGAAAGAGTGAGTATTAACTGTTTGAATGCCTCACTGGCACAAGTATGCATACAACTATCTTTGTGGACAGGTGGCATAAGAATAAAACCATCTAGGATAATGCACTTACATTTATCCCTCCCTCCACGACAAAACCAGAAATCAAACGAAAGGCAAGAGATATGTGTCTGAAAAGAAAGCAAACAGTGATTGAAAGATAAAATATCTCTGAAAACCATTTCAGATCTATTAAAAGTAATTTGGAATGTAATGCTTGCTAAGCAGTGCCCAAGCTACTAATGCTAATTCAGTGGTTCTCATCCAACTGAAAAAAAGTCTGGGTTTAGTGATATCATACACACTGTGTTATGTGTATAAAAGTAATATTATGTTGATAAGTATAAAAACAGATTGCTTAATACATAAGGATAATAAGATGAAAATTCAAATTAATAGTGCATATATTAATGCATGATTTATCTGACTTCGCTTTAACAACATTATGTGTTCCTGTTTGCTGAACAACAGCCAGTGGCACAGTGGTGATGTAATGTGCCCCAAAAGCATTTTAAGTGAGGAATGAAGGTGTTTCACATCATCCAGATCTACAAAACTTTTGCATCAGGGATGGGATACAGCGTGGTGCAATTAATGCCAAGGAGATTATCTAAAGATGGACTATGAATATAAGAAGACTAATTAGTAATTTACAGAGCTTAGTAAGTGACTTAACCTGTTAATGCAAGGAGGTTAACTAGATAACACCACTCCAAATAACGTAAAGAAACATTTAATACAGGTAAGATTTTACTTGAGACAAGCAGCTCCTCGTGGGCCATTAGAGAGATAATTCTGTGCAGCTACATGCATTAAATAGCTAAGCACACTGTAAAGGGACAGCTTTTTTCTGTACTTATCTCCCTCTCTCGCATGCACACACATACATACACACACACACACACACACACACACACACACACACACACACACGTGTTTGTAAATATATATATATATATATATATATATATATATATATATATATATATATATACACATTACCAAGAATGGCTGAGAACCAAGATGATAGGAGACTAATACACAGTATGAATTCTGTGTAATATAGCTTTGAATTCTGCAGCAGTAAAGTATGAATATTCTCATTCACTGACTCTGAGAAACTAGAATTTTCCAATGATTGTTACAAAAAGTATATATTCCCGCAGCATCCAAATCTAGATTTTAATCACAGCCTACCTTAATCACAAATTCCTCATGTCTGAATGGGAAAATATTTAGGAAGAGCTGATTTTATTATTAAAAGATATTAAGGATTAAGGCCTTTGAATAACTGACTTGGTAAGTTAAGCATTAATTGCTCCAAGGTGAGATTTGCCTCCTTACCTGCTGACCACAAGCCCACCCCCCAGTTTGACCTGGGCCTATTCATTCCCTTGGCCATAACAATATGTTCACCACCCCAAGTGAGAGACAGCCATAGTAACCTGTAATCCAGGCAGGTATATAGGATGTTTGTATCCCATCTATCTGCAAATCTCAGCCTTGTTTATGGTAATTTGCTAACTCAGTGGCTTGCCCAACATTATCACTGGTCCTGACTGGCAGCCTGACAGTATATAGGAGTGTGCTCATATCACCAGTTGAACACAAATCCTCAACTTTTTTCCCCTCTCTCTCCATCCAAGCATTAAGGACATGTACAAAATCCTTCATGTTCTCAGCATTTTTTATTTCTAATTAGGTTTAACCCCACCATCACGGTGGCTAATAGTATGTGTCCCACATCACATAGGGACTTATTGTGTTTTCCCCATTTGATTGCATGCTTCCATGTGCCAGTGCTGAAAGCTACCTTAAGGCTCAGTGAGCTAGTCACACATGCCAAGACCACATACACAGAAATCTAACCTGTTTTAGAAGAAGTTAGGTTGCATCTAATGGCCCTAAACCACCCACTCATTCAAAGTTAGCCTTGCTCATCCTCATTAGATTCTCTAGCTTCTTTAGCCCCTAATTTATCCTGGCAGATCTGGGTCGTTGTCCTAGCCTTATTCCTTACCAGCATGGATCTAAAAATGTAAGCATTATGTCAACTGTTTTGCATGAAGTGAGTGGCAGACTGAATAGTACAAATGATAGTGGAGTTATAATTTGTGCAGCCATTGCATCCTAAATATTATGCAGTTTATTAATTTGTGAAAACTGTAGGTCTGAAGCTAGTCTACAACAGCTGCACAGTTATGTACTTAACATCCTATATTCAGCACATTATTTTTCAGATACAGAGCTTTGAAAACTGAGTTTAGAAACAAAGTTTTTGGTAACATCATTCACAGTGCCTAGCCATGACATGCGTGCCATTTCTTTCTTGCTACGGCAAGAGGGCTGTTACTGAGCTTCTCAGTGGAGGAACTATTGCCTTGTTTTCACAGTAATTTAAGAAAATGTAATACATATTCATTTTTGCTGTACCTGTACATGGCAGCAATAGCAACACTATTCATTATTGTTACTGACTTGCTTTAAAGATAGTCTTGAACCATTAAACTCACTTTTAAGGTACTCATGAAACCTTTGCCTGGGGGCAAGACTCTTATACCTCCATGCTGCAGCCTTCACTCCCTTCAGCTATCGTACTGACATAACTAAGTCTGAATACAAAAAGTCTTCGATTATGCCAGAAAACATTTCAGTTTTATTAAGGAATGCAGGATATGCTGAAAAGCAATTTGAGAATCCCAGAATATGCCATACCATTTGAACAAAAGTTTCCAGAACAACCACTTTGAGAGAAATACCAAGCTTCAAAACTGCAGTACAAATACTAGCTTCTAAATGTTTTGTGAGAACGACCACAGTGATGTCAGAAAGGTGTTCCCTAATAAAATATGACAGTTTTTTTGAATGTCACAAAACAGTGATCACAGAACCTGTGAGTTACTCAGTTTTGAATTACAGCAGAGATTAAAAAAGACATGACTAAAGCATTTTTTGTTGGGGACAAGCCCCCCCCCTCATCTGCACCCTCAATATGTAGTGGTGCATTCACCAAACCTCTATTTACATATATTAGCACTAATAGACTATCCTGGGGAGATGAGATCCCCTAGATAGTATAATTTTGAACTTTAGTATTCAAACTCATGAAATATATGTTAGTGATCATGGCAGTCATTGGTGTATGGATTATAAGCTTGTTGGCAGCAGCAAGTGAGTTGAGTGCTTGGGATAACATACCCATTTTTCACCTGTGGCCCCTCCCATCCCCAACCCAAAACAAGTCCAGAAGGAGAATATTCCAGTGCTCCAGGAACCTAGTAGAAGTGAGTAAAATAGCTATACATACACATCATGACTTTCTTCTAAAATGCTGTTGAGGCTAAATACTTTCATCCCTGTATTCTATGTCTGTGTTAATACCAAATTGAAATTTTGACTTGGATAACCACCCTTTTATGATTCGTTTTGAATGGATTCAAGACATTTTCTTCTTTTGAGAAGACTATGAAAAATCTGGAGTCTGTATAATCCTGTAAGAAGCTTCCTTCATCTTCACCTACAGTGGAAAGTTCTGGCTATTAATGATGTTTTGCACTGGTGGCCATTATCAGACATACAAGCAAGGGTGAGTGTACCCCTCTCCCCAGCCCTAAGGCATGTAATAATTCCATTAGGGTGAACAGAGATGAGCACACATCTCTTTCTGATCTTCCCTAATCCATGAAACTGGGTTGCTAACACTTAAACAATTTCTCCTGTTTCCTGTTGCAAAAACTTTACAAAATCTTACCGAACTTCAAGAAAGTATTAAAACTCAATATAAGCCCAGGCAAAACCTGAAAGAAAAACAGCCCGATACACTTAGGTAACAGTGATACACTTTATCATTGGTCAGAAAACTTATAACATAATCAATAATTTCTTAGGGGCAGTTTATGCCTGTGGCATACCATTTTACAGACTGGCTGAGGTTGCAAGACAATAGTATTTTTAGCCACAGTTTTTTTGATGAGTACTATTACACAATGGCAATATGTTAAGTATTTTATTTTATTTAGTTAGTTAGTTGTTTTGCTTCTTTGTCCAGGATGAACATCTGCAGCTGATCAATGTCTGTTCTTCCCCCAACTGCCCTTTGAACAATTGATTTAACCCAGCCTGGGGATGCCAAACTGGAGGCACAGCTGGTGGATCATTTAACCATTTAGGGAGGAGAACAGATTAGGGTATCCTAACCCTGAGTCATCTACTCTTGGCTGAAGAGATATTTTTTGCATGACCTAAATGTCTCTAACAGGAGGGGTATACAATGAAGTAAACATATACCCTCATGGCATGTTGAAATCTGCCCTCTCATGTTGGCATGTACACATTTGTAAAATATTAATGCTGCTCTCCAGCCTCTATTACAGAGTATTATTCTGTGGAAATCCTTGGTCTTCTCCAGAAATAGCTAAGCTGGTCATCAGCTGCTCAAGCCTAGCCCACCTCCAGCCCTAAGAGAAGTATCACAAACATTTGGTATAAAAGTATTACATTTCATCTATAAGAGTCAAAAATGGCATAAGCAATTCTATTTTACTTCTGTGATTGCATGCAGCCTATAACATCTGTCACATCAGCCACTTTATAGCAGGAACCAGTACTTCTTTAAGCACTGATACGTATCTGTTAATTTACATCTTTTGTTGTCTTTAATACTGAGGCATCTAAAGAAGACAAAGAAAAAGATAAGTGTGGGTAGGGATCCCTATCTTCTCAAATGCAAAAAGGGGAGGAGAAAATAAATAAAAAATGTTTACAAAGTAAATAATAATAAAAATAAACTGGATAGGTCTCCCTTTAACATCTCATGTGATTGTATGTAAAGTGCAAAAGCTCTACTCACTGCACCCTTTCTATGGCTTTGAATGGCCACCATCAGTGGGGCTTCCCAGAGAGCAACACTGCAACTATTGATTTTTATTTTGCATATCAGCCATATTTATTTGACATATAATGATTAACATAATTTCCCAGTAATAAACTGCTTGACTGGCTACTGTAAATTATATGTATACATAGATCGATCAGTCAATTTATGGCCGTACACTGAATGCACAAAGGTTCAAAATACAAAACATTGAGCCATGATATATCGAACCAAAACAACAACAACAAAAAAAGTTTATACTGAAGGCACCCTCACACCCCTGCAAGTCATACATACCAACTCTAAGAAAGCGCTATACCGGGGAGAGGGCAAATTCCCAGTCCTCACTATTACTGCCAATCAGCATTCAACTGATGATTGTTTGATTTCTTGAAAAGTCAGCCAAAAAATTCAGCGAATACCCATTTGTTCAATATCTATTTATTGAGGCTGCTCTTCAGCAAATGGCGGACTTTAAATAGGGCAAAGCAGCTGTTGCCCACCATCTGGAATTTGACATGATCCCCATTGTAGTGTGACATCAAAGTTGGTATATTTAGTTAAGGGGTGTGGGGGTGCAGCCAACACCTTGCCAGGTTTTAATTTTTTTTTTTTTTTTTGCGGTTGCTTGGTTGGCCAACTGGTTGTGTGCCTTAGTTAAAATCTGCAATTTGCAAAATAAATAAAAAGGTGGATTAGCAAACACCCTGAGACCAATAATTAGTGCTTTCATTCTTTTATTAATGTCTACAGAACTTCATTAGAAAATAAAATGATTCCACCCTAATTAAAATTTAAAAGACTGCTTTAAGGTCACGAAATCACCAAAATTCTATAAACAAAAATCTCTTCATTAATATTAATATGAACTTATTACAGTTCCCTCTAAAAGAAACACCTGCATTAAAAATATTTAAGTGTAATTACACTAAAATAAATTCTACATGTAAACCCATTAGGTAACCTCCTATAAAATGTATACATACTTAATATGTATCATTTAAAAATAAAACTATTACATCCTTTGTGCTGAAAGAAAACGTCTTCATTTAAACCGGGTTTTACATCGGATTGCAACCATAGTTGCCATTCTGTTGCACGCCATTCCAATAAAACATTATGCCTATCAATAATTTTATTCAAGTCTATAAAATCAAGCAGAAATAAGCCGAACTTTCTAAAATCTTCACAAAAAAGAGAATGCTTGGCTGAAGTGTTAAGTCCCTTTTGCGAATGGCCAATGTATGCTCATGCACTTTCCTGTTTAATTGACATAAAGCCTTTCCAATGTAATATGCAGGGCATGTTTCACAGTGAGTTATATAAACAACACCTTTTGACTCACAAGAAAAACTTCCTTTAGTTGTAATAGTTTTGTCAATAATTGAAATGTAAATACTGGAACAATTAGCTATAAAATGGCAGTATTTACACTTGCCGCATCTTAATGTTCCAAAAACATTACCATCAGATTTACTCAATAATTTTGGTCTCTCCAATAAATCTTTTACATTAATAGACCTTTTGAAAGTAAAAGATTGAATGTTTCCCAAAATATCTGTCATCTCCTTATACCCAAAATAATTTTCCAGTTGTTATTGATAATGTTTCTGACAACACCCATATCTACCTACTGTAATTGGTAAAGAAAAGTACTTCTAAAATCTGTTGAAATAACATTAAATTCATTTTCAGAATCTATTTTCAAAAACCTTTCCTGACCAATACTGGTGGCTTCTAAAATGGGCATCGCTTTGTTGTACCTAAGTTTGAAAACCTCTTCAATGATGGTGGACAAAAAACGTGAAGGATAACCTCTATCAAAAATAACTGTTTCAAAAAATCTACCTCCAACCAAAAATCAGAATCGTTACTTGTAATCTAATCAATCTGATTAGCTGTCCTTTCACTACACTTTTTTCATGTGACAAGGATGTAAACTTCGATAATGTAAATAATAATTGATCCAGGTTTTCTTCCTGTGTACCTTACTTTCAGTCTTGCCCAGACTACTGATGTTTAAACTTAAGTCAAGGTAATTAATCTTTTTCTAAAGCCACTCATAGTGAAACACAAAAAATCTGTGGTGTTGCTTAAATCATGTGGAAAGGAATTAAACTCATCCTGTGTGCCTTGCCATATAAATATAAAGTTGTCGATAAAACATCTATAATGACCTTGTGGAAAAGTCTGGGCATCTTAATTAAAACACTGCTCCCAGAAAGCCATAACAAATACAGCAGCCATCCTTGCTCCTATTGCTACACCTGTTTTCTGTCTATAAAACTTACCATTAAATTCAAAAATGTTATTTTTCAAAACAATGTTAGTTAATGAACAAGTAGTATTGATAGTACTAGGTTCATTGTCAGTGAATTTAGCCAAATAGCTTCTCACATAATTGATAGTTTTTGATCAATACATGTATTTAAAGAAATAACATCCAAATATCCAACCGTGTAAGAAGAAGACTACTAAACCAATGTCTCTTAAAAGTTCTCAAAGATTTTATTTTATTTTATTTATTTTATTTTATTTTACATTTGTTGACCGGGCTAGTCTAGCTGGATACATGTCCATTTTCAGTAGAGGCCCGGGGAGAAAAGCTCCATGTGCAAAACAATATAGATAAAAAACAATAACAACATATAAAATGACAAAGTAGAAAAGAAGAGAAATATAATAATAATAAAAATAAAAGATACACATTTTTAAATAAGGTCATGTAAAAAGTCTAGAGAATAATATGATAAAAACATCTGATTTTTGTACCCAAGGATTTAAAATTAAATCCAAATAAATAGAAATTGTCTCTGTTTTATAAAACTCCGCAGCCACTATCGGCCTGAAAGGTGGATTCACTAGACTTTTGTGCAACTTGGAAATATCAAATAGACAAGCCATTTTTGGCTTGTCGACCATAAAAATTAGTACATCTCATCATCTATCTCATTTTGGCATAGTAAATCAAATAGACAAATGTCCACCTCACGAAAAAACTTATCAACATCAAATGTAGAAACTTCTTCATAACAGTTATAATCAGCCAAAATGTTGTTTATGGCTTGATTATATGAATCTGTGTTCATAATTACCACTGTTCCAATTTTATCAGCCTTCATGATTCAAACTGATCTTTCATTTGAAAGTTCTTGTAATGCTGCCCTTTCTCTGATGGAAAGGTTAAAGAACTTTGGTTTTCTATTTAAACTGTTTCACAAATCATTTAAACATACATCATAAAAAGCTTGAAAAGTGCTATGTAAAGTGAGACTATAAGTGCTCCTGTGAGTTATTGTGTTGTTGAAACCTTTTGAAACAGAAATGTTATGTAATAAATATTTTAAATTTAACTTATGAATGTATATTTGTAAATCAGTGAGCATTTTTGTAAGCTACACTTGGTGAGTGGGAATAAAGGTAAAACCCTTGTTTAATACTGAAATGTGATGTTCATATAAACAAAAATCACTTAGGTTAACAACAGTTCTTTTCATCTCCTCTTTCTTCCATTGCCAGTTCACTGACCCTGATCTCTTCTTCCTCGATTGTTTTTTAATGGAATCTGTGTTGAAGGAGGGTCTGAGACAAAAGGGGCTGGTGATAAAACTGGTAGAAGATCTTTACTATTATGAGAGGCAGAACATGCAGAGGTTAGAATGTTGTTACTACTGCCTCGGTTACTGGTAGATGCAACAATTTCCATTATTGTTACTACTAGTGGTAACTTCTACCCTGTTCGCAAGCCTCTCAACCTTCTTGTGATAAGCAGTAGAAGAATTATAAGCAACTGCATCTCTTAATAATTTCTTTTGTTTTTGGTTAATAATAAAATAAGCTGCCCTTGAGACTTTTGCACTGATACCATAATAAAGATTGTTGAAGTGACAAAATTCAGGGTGTTGAATAATACTAGTATGTAATTTGAAAATGTCCTTTTCCAAGTTCCTAATTTTTGAAATATAATCATTAACCAACAATTTCATAATGAATAATTTTTCACCCTCATTGAACAAGTTGTCTCCCTGTAACACACCATTAGGAAATTTGATAATTCTTAACCTGAGAGGCACATGTTCCCTTTTTATACACTCATTAAGATAATGCATTTTATATTGTAATGATTTTAACTTTAGAACTTTTTTCTCAAGTAAAAAGTGTCACTTTTACATGAATTAATAACAGCGTTTGAATTGTCAGTGCCGTAATTAACAGAATCACTGCCGTGTCTGAAGGGATTTGCAATGTTATTAATAAAGTCACTAATGTCAATGCTATTACCTGCAACAATGGAAGATGAATCAGAATTTGAATACTGCTCAGTCATGCCAATATCAGAAGTGTTCTTAGGTGTAGCAGTAGGAAAATTAAATTTTGAATGCCAAAGGTTCCTGGTTCCATTTGTTTACTTGTAAAACGACCTGCACATGTTGACAAGTTGTTAAAATTAGGTGAGTTTCCTGACAGTGTTCGAGCCACCAAGATAAACAGTCTTTAGGCTTTCTAACAATTCACAAGACTGCTTTAAGGTCACATGATCATAATTTCTTCTAAAAGAAAACTTGTATTAAAAATATTTAAGTGTAACTACGCTAAAATAAATTCTACATGTAAACCCATTAGGTAACCTACTATAAAAATATATGCATATTTAATATGTATAATTTAAAAATAAAATTATTACATCCTTTGTGCTGAAAGGAAACACTTTAGATGATGCCAGGGTAATCCTATGGGCTACGCTTGTAAAGGCTCCACAGTCATTAGCGTAGTACACTCCTATGAACCTATATAAAACATATAGTTTTCTTAAAAATATTTTTTCATATGAAGATTAAAAGGCGCCCCTACCTTAAAATGCTTAACTGCTTTGTTTCCATGGTGAGATAACTCAGCAACACGTTATGCTTTCTTGTTATATGCTATGTACTTATTTAACACACTTCTGTCTCATTCTTCAATATAATAAACTGTCACTATGTAAAATAATATGATCCAGAGTTCCAAACCAGTCTTAGTGTTTTTTTTTTAAAATTTTAGGTAGTGACATGGACATTTGTATCAGAGAGGCTTACACTTTCTCTAAATCTTTCAGTAATTATTTGCTACAATTCTTTTAAATGCTGTAACTGCTTCATTTAATTAAATAAACATGACTGATTGCTGTGTAAGGTGCTCTTCCCAAGAGATTTATAAATTAGTGGACCTGGCTAAGAAATTTACCATTGTGTTATTTATTCAGTCGCATTCTAGGATAACAATATGAGTTTTCTTTCCAAAATATATAGAAGACTAGGAAATGGAGATAAACATTTAAAAAAGTAAATGTATTCACTGGGAGCTATTGTTTCTGAAGTTATTTTAACATAATTGCTTTTAGGTTAAGCAACTATCCATTTAATTTATTATTTATAAAACTTGTAAACATTTTATAATAAAGTTAATGATAAAATAATTTTGTATAAACCTTGTTTATCTGTTTGGCCTTTTCCTATAATTCCTAATTCCTTTAACTAAATAGTTTTCTATTATCATTTTGACCAGCAGCTTGTCTAAGGGCTTCAAGGGATAACATTGTCTTGTGTCTCCTTCTAGCTTAATTATGTTGAATATGAGAATATATATTATTCATACGTACTCTAGGACTAGGGTAACAGTACTCACTATGTAGCTGAGTCGTTTATTAATATTGCATTGTGATATACTTAAAACCATGAATAATTGAGTATTATAAAAGTGTGTGCTTTTTCAGACAGATAAAACCTTAGTTGAATTAAAGACTGTATCTAATGGAAATTGTTAACATCTTCTTACTTTATGCTCATTTTCATCCTGGAATGAAAGTTTATATCAATGCTGTGTAATACTCTTCTGTGTTACAGTTTTTGTAAGTATTTTATAGCCATTAAGATCTTAACAAATACAAGTAGTCCATAAAACGTGGGATAAAAAAGGCATTTTATTTTTTAATACTTTTATGTGTGCTTCATTATACTTTATAGAATGAAGAATCCTTTAGTTCTGTGTCTATGATATTTGAGTTACTATTTAAGGTATCAGCAACTGTTTCAGTTTCACAGTTATGTTCGCAACTCAAAAATTATCTTGGAAATATATACATAGAGTAAAAATATCATGGTATTTTACAACGTTGTGCATGTTTATAACAAAGTTCTTTGGACCAGCAAAAAAGTATTAGTAATAGTTCTTAAATATGTTATTGATAAAAACAGAATTTATAATAACTTTATTCTGAATGTCATAAATGTTTATCAGTTATTTCGATAAGGTTACTTAAATGTGTTCATTCATTTTCCGAACATAATTTATTCTGTTCAGGAATCACAAGGAGATGGAGCCTATACCACCAACCAGTGGGTGTAGTAAGGAAGGCAGGCAACTAACACTGAATAACTAATCCATCCATTACAAAATGTATACTCAAATATATCACACAGCACATGCACTTATGGGTAAACTTTTCATTTTTGTGAAAGGCTTCTCATTGTTCTTCGACCTTAAGTAGTTCTGCTTTAAACTTAAGTTCCATTTCCATGATAATGTTAGTGAAATACATGTTGATATGCTTAAAATCCATTATTGCTTGTGTTACCCCTACATACCACTGTAGATATATTTAAAAATTATGCTTTGCAGGAAACAAGAGGTATTGTGTGTTACATAATGTAAGAGAAGGCAATTTTCTACATATGAAAGATATCAGCTTCAGCTCTTGAACAGGAATGATTCTGTTGCTATCAACAACAGTGTTCTCTGCACAGCAATGGGTACCTGGTGGCATTACAAACTCATGCAAGTGAGAAGCTTTATCATACAATTACTTGGTCCTTGATGCTTGAAAACAAGAAAAAGGCAGGCATGTTCCTACAAAAACATTTTAAGGAATGTTTAACTAATGGAACATGTGAAACAATCATTTATATATCTAGTGCCTCAGATATTTTTCTTGACCTTTTTTGCTGTTCATTTCACTGACTGTCAAGCTTCCCTAATTCCACTCCTGCCTAGTGGTTCTGCTGCAAACCAAGACCAATCCCCTATATTCACACATGTTAGCTATTTATCTGATCTGCTCTTTAGGGTGCTGGTTCTTAAATAAGTGAAGCTCGGGAGACATAATCCAGATAGCCATAATGAGGGCTACACCCCATCACCTACTTAATCTCCCACAGTCAGCCTGACACCTGTTTCTTACAGGAGCAGCCCAACAGGATATACACACTGCTATGCTTGACTTCAGTGCTGTGTGGTGTATATCAGTGTTGTGTGTAGTGTATCAGTGTTGTGTGCAATGTATCAGTGCTGTGTGCAGTGCATCAGTGCAGTGTATCAGTGTTGTCTGTAGTGTATCAGTGCTGTGTGCAGTGCATCAGTGCTGTATGCAGTGTATCAGTGCTGTGTGCAGAATATCAGTGCTGTGTGCAATGTATTGGTGCTGTGTGCAATGTATCAGTGCTGTGTGCAGTGCATCAGTACTGTGTGTAGTGTATCAGTGCTGTGTGCAGTCCATCAGTGCTATGCGCAGTGCATCAGTGCTGTCTTCACTGTATCAGTGCTGTGTGCAGTGCATCACTGCTGTGTGCAGTCTATCAGTGCTATGTGCAGTGCATCAGTGCTGTGTGTAGTGTATCTAGTGCTGTATGGTGCTTTAGTATGTCCTGGTCTTTTGTACTTATTCATGTGACACCAATCTTTTGTATGGTATCAGCACCACAGTAGATGAAGCTGCCATCTCCCTCCCAGGTGTCTCTGTGTTCATACTGCCCCTCCTCCATCAGTTCCACTACCACTACGGCCACTAATTAAACTCTGGATGTTTGGGTTACAGCTAGAACCTTATACTCTCTACATTGGAGCTTGTAGCTGGCACCCAAGATCGATAGATCTTTATGCAAACTTCCATAAGAAGTAAATATATAAGCCCAAATCAGAAGTACTCTACCAATGGTGGAAATTTTGGATGTTATGCAAACAGAATTAGTCTGATTCTCACTAACAATGGATATGGCTGTATCTGTGAACTCTCATATCATACCCACTTCACTTTCCCAGCTTCTAACTTTAACAATTCCTCCACAAATGACAAAGCATAGTTCTTTTCATGAATGCCTCTGTCTGCAGTTTATAATATTTTACTAATTATCATTGAGGAATTTTCATATTCCATTTCTGAACTACCCTATAATTTGTTGAAAACTATCCAGTATACCTGAAAACATTCCCACACACTTATATTCTAGCCTGATTACTGATTTAGTCCCCAAATCCTGGAAGCCTTCAAAATTATTCCACTACCTGAACTCCCTCAGTCTAGAAACACTGAACACTTCCGTTCCACGAGTTCAGGCACCTAGGTGGTGCAACAACCCACTGTGAGACAGCTGGATGTGGACACATGGCAGTATGGCAGTTTAGCTGCAGTGACAAATGCCTGCAGACAATTCCCTGTGGAAATAACGGAATCCCCTGCACCCTAACCATAGGTGTGAGACACAAACCTCCTATGTGATATACACACTACACCCCCTAGAAACCACCATGTGCAACTATCACTGTAGCATGTGCCTAGCATAGGATGCCAAGTGGGCATCAAAGTGGTAGAGTAAAACCTGTGTGCTGTGGGCAAAGCCTTTATTAACACAAAATGTAAAGTGATGTTTGAAGTGCTTGGTGCATACTAAACCCAGATATAATCATAACTTATAGAAATGTGCCATAGCACGGAGAAAATCCTGCACATCACTGTAGTCACATTTATGTTGCAAGATGTGTTTTAGATGACGCTCCCTTACAACAATAGCCTTCCTACGTGGTGTCACAGGCATCCCCCACAACAGAGATTCTTGACGGGTATCTGTTAAGTTCTGTTCCTGTTGCAGGACAGTCAAAAGGTCAGATAGCTGCACAGTAGGTTGCCCCAGTAACACTTTTAGCCGATGATGCCATGTCTCTACCTGGTTATTAGTCTGCGGGAAATCCATGCCGGAGACATCACAAACATTCCATAATCTCAAAGGATAGGCTGATGGTAGTCATTGCTGTGAAGAGCAGTGGGATGCATACTTGCGTGGTCGGCCTCGCACATAATGATGATCCAGGAATACGCCAATAGGCTGTGCACATTCAGGTAACGTAGCCACAATGTCCAAACATGCAGGGACAACATCTTCCACTGGTAGGAATGCCAACGCAATCAGCTTGCATACGGCAATGGAAAAAGCAGTGTCCGTACCATAGAGAGCCACAAGGTGGTTATGCTGGATCTGGCTCCAAATGATCTGTGCAAAGTGGAAAAGGCACCCTTTCAGAATACTTTTAGGGAATGCCTTACAGCTGGCTCGGATTGCTGCCTTCTTGAAATCAGTCATTATATACTGTGGAGACAGGGAACATTCTTGTTCTGCAGCCATACTCTTCAGTATCTCCCACATACTGTTGTATGCAGACTCTGACTTCCTTGTCATGAGACAGTACACCAGGGGGACAATCCTTGTTGAGGTGGGGGTCCCAATACAGCCATGTAATGTATACAGCTGACAACATATATCAGCCCATGTATGGAAGGTGCCATCTCCAAGAATGATGTCAGATCTACACAGATCACTTAGATTCTATCATGTTGTAAGTAGAACCAAGGAATCAGTCCCATCCATATCAGATCTTCTATGGAGGATAAAGCTGCCACTATGGAGTGGATAGTGGCTGATATCAATATCTGTGAGTGTTACTGGAGGTGTGGTCATGGATGCCCATGCCCTCTGACGTACCCTGGTTATGCTACGACACAATGTGGGAAGGCATCTCTGATCAGTATTAGCAAAAAACTACGGGCACTCATAAAATCGTCTAAGGCCAGCTTCGAGAGAAAAATTGCACAGGATACTAAGGATAATCACAAGGCTTTCTTTAGTTATGTTAGGAACCTGGGTGGGAATTCCCAGATATGCTCAGAATTAGTCCAAAATGACAAAAAATACACCGAACCCACAGACATTGCCAACATCCTAGCTGACAGGTTCAGTGCAAACTCCCCCTCCCACCAAAAGGGCAAATATTTATCCCAGCAGAGTGCTGCCCCCCTGACATCTCAGATGCTCAGGTAAGAGCTGCCCTCTCCAAAGCAAAAAACACAGCATCAATGGGACCAGACGGTGTCCCGGGCTGCGTCCTACATAAACTCCAAGAAGAGCTAAACCCAAACATAAAACTACTGTTCAATCGTAGCCTTACTACAGGATATGTGCCCAAAGAGTGGCGTACAGCAACAGTGGTCCCTCTCCACAAAGGTGGTGCCTCAACAGATCCTGGAAACTATCGCCCCATAAGCCTGACTAGCTTAGTCTGCAAAGCTATGGAAAGGATCATCATGGACCTCATAAATAAAGATATTGGGGACCTACAGACACTGGATCCTACCCAGTTCGGCTTTGTTAAGGGCAGATCCTGCCTCTTAAACCTGGTTGATTTCTTTGAAACAGTCACCAAGGCCATTGACGAGGGGAAGGTGGTCCACACAGCCTAACTGGACCTCGCAAAAGCCTTCGATACAATACCCCACTCTGGCATTATAGATAAGCTCACCAGCTTAAATATAAACCCCTATGTCACTAGATGGGCTGCAAACTGGCTCAAGGACAGAACCCACATGGTTAGAATTGCTGGAGCCATGTCAGACTCCAAACCAGTTACAAGTGGCGTCCCACAAGGCTCAGTCCTGGGACCTCTCTTGTTCGGTATATATTCCTCGGAGGTACAGGCCAACATGGAAGGACTGTGGCTGACTAAGTTCGCAGATGACTGCAAACTGGGCGCCATAATCGACTCTCCAGCTAACACAAGCATCCTCCAAAACAGCCTCATAGACACAGACAACTGGTGCCAGAGCCATGGCCTCAAGCTAAATGCCAAAAAGTGTATAGTCATCCCCTTTGGCAAAAACAAAGTGCCCACAAATTACCACATAGGTGGTAATCCATTAAGTACAGAAGAAGTAATTAGGGACCTGGGGACCCAAGTTGATAGCAATCTCTCATTTGACAACCACGTGGCCAAAGTGGTTAGAAAAACATTTTATATAGCCCACCTAATCATGGAGGGATTCACATCTAGATCAAGGGAGGTCATCGTGCCTCTTTCCTCATCCCTCATCAGGCCCATAATTGAGTACAATGCCCCTTTCGGGATGTACCTTACCAGACACCTGCAGCAGCTGGAAAGACCCCAAAAGTACCTCACCAAGAGGATCATAGGGCTCAAACAGATGCCATATGCTGCCCGGTTAAAGAAACTCCAGCTCTACTCAGTGGCATACCGCCTGCTCAGAGGCGATCTGTGCCTGATGTATAAAGCCATGTCCAACCCGGAATTAATGGACATGCTGCACCTCAGAAAATCCAAATCCCATTGAGCTATGCGCTTGAGAGACTTGAACCTCAGCACTGAAATAAATAGGACATGCTGGAGGGACAGATTCATAACCCAGAGGCTCCCTTCACTCTGGAATAAAATCCCAGTCCAGGTTAGGTAGAGTCCCTCATTGACTCTCTTCAAGAGGAATCTTGATGAGTGGATGGGAGATCATAGGTTTACCCCTGGTATTACTTCTGTGTCACTGTTAGACAGAGGCACAGTATACTAACCTCGAAAAAGGGCATAGCAAAATTAATTTAAAATGGGTGGCGAAAGCCAAACACACTCTGGCTAGGCTTATAAATGCCCTAGGGCAAATAGCCTAGTGTGAACCTATGAACCTATGAACCTATGAACAATGTGGCACGGCAAGGCATCTCCTGAAGTACATTTTCATCTGCTGTGCCTAGGACACTCTGCATCAGCAAGCTTGGCAACTCATTGCCGGTTACTGTCCTCTGCTGCAGTTCTGCTCGCAGTGTAGCAAACTGGGCTATTGTTGCATCTGGCTCGTGCTGCTGAGGCAGTGATTTCAGCAGTTCCTCCCCCTCTTCCTGCCGAACAGTGATGGCACGACCTCTGCAGGCCTGTACTCTCCGCTCAATACATGCCCAGTACCATTTAGGTGGCACTTCACACTCCAAATGGTAGATGCATCCCTCCACTACCAGCATCGGTTTGCCCTGTTGGCTGGGCACTGTGCTGTATCTGTTGCCAAGCTGACCAGGGCTATACAGGTATATAGATTCCATCATGGTAACACCACTTGTTAATGGCCTCTCAGTATCCATCATGGCAAGTGTTGCTGGGAACTGGATGTAGAGACGTCACTGCTACAAATCACTATCAGATGTTACAATACTTGCTATACACCACCCTGTGTTGGACCCTGCATTGTAGTGCTGCCTACAACAGTTAACTGTGCAGCTGTCAGTACTCCACCTTGGTCTGACTACCTGTTGTGCTATGGAGACACTATATGCAGTTTACACACCCATGGGGCTAACAAATGTTTGTACTGTGGCAAGCATCTACACGGCCGGCTTTAAACACAGTTTCTAGGTGTAATGTACATGTCCCATTTAACTCCCAGTTGTTCCTGCTAGCCAATCAGGGTGTGGGGCCCAGTCTCAGTTTCAGTGACAGAGGTTACATAGGGAAGTAGCACAGTGTTCCACCCTTGCCTGCCTGCATGGGCCTGCATACTTCTGTACCCCAGCCCCAGTAGACACTGGATGGGTCTTCCAGACCCTGCAATACACTCATGCTGCTGTGGACTAGGTGTGAGGTTGACACTCCTGTCTGACAGTGTTCCCCTGCTACAATGTTTCCCTAGGTTCAATGTAAACACCTACCATTGCACTAGGGGGGCTGTACCAGAACAGATGCTGTGTGTTTCTATCATGGCTTTACACCACTATGTCTGGGACATGGAATGGATTATTCCCAATACTAATTACCACTGGCACATTATGTGTACAGTGCTGTTACTTGTTTGGAAGCTGTTACTCTAACAGGTCCTACAGCAGCATGTGCTTTCTAAGGGGTATGAAGTTTGAAACTCCTGTTTCTGTTGCACTCCACTTCATATGTGTGCTATTTCATTTGCATTACGTTTGCATACTTCAGGGTCACTATATCTATTCTGTAAATGTGGACTGTATTGACAGGGACATACTATATGCTAATGCGCATGTACAAAGACTCTGCTGCATCTAGTATGGATTATATTCCTGGCTTTCTGGCACTGTTTACTGTTCGGGTTTGTCTGGACTTCAGCTGATTTACTGGTAAGTTGTTTCTTATTATACCTTTACTTATTTACCTGTGTACTGTGTATATGTGGGGCATTTGTGCTTGTATGCTTTACTTTGGATTATTTCAGTTGACGTGTGATTTGAATTCCACGCTTGTTTACTGTTTGGGTTTGCAGCGTACCTGCTTTAGGGGTTATCGCTATTTATGTGTTTTCCTACTGACGTGGGTTCCAACAGCAGATCTGTATTTCGGCCGCACCGCTCTATGGTCTAGCGGTGCCGCGGCCTTCTTGTTTCGGCGTTGTAGCTCGCGGGCAATCATCTCATGATCTACACACCGGAACCCCCTTTCCACAGCTAATCTGCCACCACTGGCAGAAAATATTGGAGATAAAATATCGGCAAACAAATGTTTCCATTATTAATCAGCACAGTATCTTAACTGACTGATTTTCAGCATAGGTTTAGACGTTGCCTTAATACATCAACAACCATGTACTACACTACTGACAACAGCTAATCTGCCACCACTGGCAGAAAATATTGGAGATAAAATATCGGCAAACAAATGTTTCCATTATTAATCAGCACAGTATCTTAACTGACTGATTTTCAGCATAGGTTTAGACGTTGCCTTAATACATCAACAACCATGTACTACACTACTGACAACAGCTGTACAAACGTGCATGAAGGTCTTCTGACATCTGTTTTATTCATTAACATTAAAAATACCTCGAGCCATGTAATTTAATTTATTAATATTGTGAATACATTAAAAAAAACAGCATTTTTAGACAATGGCCTAAACTCACAAAGGGACTACCTATCAAACTGGGTCATCCATGTTCATTTTGGCAATACCATATCCTCCTGTAGTACTCCTTCTCTTGGTGCTCAGCAAGAATCAATCCTAGGGTCAATACTTTTTTATATAAATGTCTTCTTCTCTTACCATCATGCACTCCATATTACTGTTTATGTTGATGACTGCTTGATTCTACACAACAGCTTACATATTATCACAACTGAATTCCTATTAAAAAAGTGCCCAAAATCTATCATCCTGGTTTCATAATTTCAATCTCGACATTATCAGTACTAAACTGAAATCATTGACATTTGGTTCGCAAGTTAAAACTTCTAACCTCCTCTCCAGTCCTCTTCATGTTCCAAGCCAATTAGTCAAATCAAAAAGTACAGATATCTGTTATGAACGCCCTACCCTTAATTTCCATTACCATGTTTTTATTTACTAAGCGGAATGTACTTACAGCTAAAAATGTCTTAATACCAAAAGGTCTTTATGTACCACACATATTCTTCTAGTAAATTCCTAAAAAACTATCTCAATTCAAAAATGTACTTAAAACTGCCATTTCATTACACTTGGCAACCTTTTCACACACCACTTTACCTTGCTAAACATAATCAACATCACCCCGCCACTAAAGGGGGCCTCTTTTTTTCTTTATCACTTTATTCACAAGCTTTTCTTTAACAACATCAGCCCCCTTTTTTCACAAACTGGAAACCTCATCCAGCACACATTTCATTGGATATAAAAATATCGGTGCTATAACTGTGTCAAAATCCTCACTCTAACCATATCTGAACATGCTTTTTCCAGACTTGTACCTACTACCCGGAACACCTTACCTCTTCCATCAGATCACTACCAGCATATTATCAAGCTGGTTATCATTTAGAAAGCTGCTGCTCTGTCACTATTCTGCTTCCTATTACTTTCATCTTTCACAATTCTACAATACTGACTTTAACAGCCTTATCAAGTTCATTCATTATTCATTATTTCATTCTTCAATAGTCTGCTTAATCTAATACCGGATTACAGTGGGACTGCAGTCTAGCATGACATTTGGGAGGAGGGGGTGATTCAGATAAACTATTCCTGAATACAGTACCAGCTCATGGCAGTACTAACCTTCTATTTATCTTTATTTTCATTATGAGACTTTCTCTACTTTTATTACTCTTCTATAACTATCTCAATATGCTGACATGACTTCGGTTTACTGGTCTTTTATCCCTGCACTGTTATTTTCTGTGAAACCTTTTTTCCAACTATCCACCTTACCTTCATCCCAAATTATGCCCTGAACTTGACTTACAGATTAAAAGCTGATAGGTGTTTATTTAACTTATAGTAATAATAGCTTAATTGTAGAACATTCCGTACTTTGCATTGTTATGCATGCTACAATTTGAAAATGTTGACTTTTTATTTTCTATGTGTTGTATTCTCCCAGGCTGAGTCTTTAAAGGAAGTTTACCTAACTAACTAACTAACTAACTAACTAACTAACTAACTAACTAACTAACTAACTAACTGACTGACTGACTAACTAACTAACTAACTAACTAACTACATATCTAATGTATTGTCCTCATACAAGGGGACTCCATTTTTATACAGAATAATGTACCAGCTAAGTCAATGCTTTAAGGTTAAGGAATTAAAACGCTGGTGTTCCATCCCAAGACAGATGGGTCAGTGAAACATTTTATCAGCATTAAGGTCCATGCTCAGAAAAGTTATTAAGGAAAATGTTAACAACTCGGACCAGTTAATGCCATACCTTCTGCATATCATCAGAAAAATACCACAAGCCTCATCAAGGTTTAGTCCTTATGAGTTTATTTCTGGCACTCATGTTAGTTATTGCGACAGGAACTTGGAAAGAAGGAAAAAAGTCATTTAAAAGTGACACAGAGCACTATAAAACTGTACAAGTCAGGTAGAAGGCAGAATATCTGTCATGCTGCAACATATACAAAGAACCCAGGTTACACAATAACTGGTATATAATAGAAATTGTATTTATTTTTATTTATTTTCATTTTACATTTGTTGACCGGGCTAGTCTAGCTGGATATATGTCCATTTTCAGTAGAGGCCCCGGGAGAAAGGCTCCACAAGGATCAGACAAGATTAAAAATATGTAAAATTACAATTTACCCCCTAGCAGAAGCAGGTAGGATGTCTGTTAAGTCTATCTTGGGTATGCTAAGTCCCACACATAAACCCAATAATAAAGAAGGAGTTTGCCTTTTCTGTGGGTAAAAGCTGGAACATACTGCCTGGTGACCTCACTTGTATCTCCTCTACTTTACTTTTCAAAAAGAAACTTAAATTTTATCTTAATTGCCACTGGCTCTGTCCCTGTACCAACCCTGACTAATACTTTCTCCTCCTATTTTCAACATCAATAATTTTTCCTAAGCTATTGCACCTTACATTATTGAAAAGGCAAACTCCTGCTTTATTATTGGGTTTATGTGTGGATACTAGTAGTTTATTAGCTGAGCGTAGATTGGAAGGATTTTTGTATGGACTGATAAGATTAGGAAGAATTGGTGTTTTCTCTGGATAATAAAGGATTTTATGGGAAATAATTAGTTGCTGAAATAAGAACTGATTGTGTAGTTCCAACCAACCAAGTTGGTTTAACTTTAGGCAGTGGTGGGTTCTAAATGGGGAGCCGGTAGCAAATCTGGCTATACTGTTGTAGGAGACTGACAGCTTGTTGATGTTAGTTTTTGATAGATTTGTGTATATAGGAGAGGCATAGAAGAGAGTGGAGATGAGGTAGGTGTGGGCAATTGTAGTTCTGGCTGTAGGAGTGAGGAAGGGCTTAATTTTGTAGAGGGAGCCTAGCTTTCAGTTTACCAATTTTATTGTGGTATTGATATGAGTATCATAGTTAAGGTTGTGGTTAATAGAAACCCCTAAGAGTTTGGTTGTTGTGTCTGGAGATATGACTGTGCCATTTTTGAATTTTATAGAGAAGTGAAATGGGGTGGACTTTTGTGTAGGAGTAAATAGCAGTAGTTTAGTCTTTTTAGGGTTGAGGAGGAGACAGCACTGTAAAAAAACAATCTTCTACAAGCTCAATGACACTTTGGGTGAGGGTATGGAGTTCAAATGGAGTTGTAGCTGAGGACATTAAAGTGGAATCACCAGAGTATTGTATGATTACAGCTTGGGGAATACTAATAGCTAGATCGTTGATAAAGATGGAGAAAAGAAGAGGACCTAAGACAGATCCTTGGGGTACACCAAGGGAGACAGGAAGAGGGGTAGATAGAGTGTTTTCCCAGAGCACTGCCTGTTGCCTATTATCTAAGTAGGACTTGAACCACTGTAGTGCTTGAGTGTCAAGTGAGAGGGATTTCAGAAGATTCAAAAGTATTTGATAATTAACCATGTCAAACGCTTTTGAAAGATCAATGAAGATAGCGGTGGACAGGATATTATTGTTACAGTTTTTGTTGATGTGATCAGTAAATGAAAGGAGAGCAGCAGTAGTGCTATGGAAGGGTTGAAAGCCATGCTGAGAGCTAGCTAATAGGCCATTTCGGAGAAGGTGGTCAAGTAGGTGGCGGTGGATGCATTTTTCCATGATTTTAGCTAAGGGAGAGAGTAGGGCTGTTGGACAAAAGTTGGAAAGTTCTGTAGAGTTCCCACCCTTATGAAGGGGGATAATATGTGAGATTTTCCAGATGGTTGGGATAGTACCTTCATTTATGGTTCTGTTAATTAGGATTGAGATAAGGTAAGCAATAACTTTGGCTACAATTGTAAGATACTTAGCAGGTAGTATGTCTGCTGTGGGGGGTAGAGGGTTTGATTTTTTGTACTAGAGTACAGATGAGGGAAGTAGGGACAGGTTGGAGTTGGAAAGTGGGTGGAGAGGTAAAGGAGGAGGGGGGCGGATTCATGGATACAGGAGGTAGTGAGATGGCAAAAGACTGGATAGCTTCAGTAAAGAAGTTGTTGAAGGAGTCAGCAATTTGATTGGGGGTGACTTGGGTTATTCTAAAGGGAGTGGGTGTCTTAGTGCTGCCTGGATGAAGGAGTCTATTAATCCCTGACCAGAATTTCTGTGGGTTTTGTTGGTTAGTTTGCTGGAGTTGAAAGAAGATCTTTTTTGTCTAACAGAATAGATGCTTTAGTATAGTTTCTAAGTTGTTTAAACTTTATGTGATCAGATGGGTCCGTTGAAGAACGCCATCTAGACCAAAATTTGTTTCTCAGCAAAATCTTTTGTTTGGTTTCTTTTGTAAGCCATGGTGCAGTTATGGATTGATTCCTAAGGGTACAGGAAGGGGCATGGAAGTTGAGGATTTCAAGGAACTTAGAATTGAAGTAAGCCACTGCTTTCTCTAGCTGGAGGTGTTTCAAGGGTGACCAGTTGCGTAGACTCAGTTCATTTTGGAAACGTTCAGGGTTAAGGTGTTTATTTGAGCGAGAAGCTCTGTAGGTTATAGGACAGGATGTATTGGTCTTATGTCAAATTAAATAAGTTAAAGAGTGATCACTCATGTCATCGGGGAGGATGCCTACCATGTAAATTGGGGACTGAGTATTTATAAGGATTCAATCAAGGATTTATTCTTTGTTGGTGGGTTTATGGATTTGAGTGGGTGAGGTGACAGTTTGAGAGAAGCCATGAAGGTTTATGTGGTTAGAAGGGTTATCATTATTACAGGTATTCCAGTCAATATTAAAGTCATCTAGGACAATGGTTTCTTGAGGATAGTTAGTGGACAACCAGCTGAGGATGTTTTCAATGGAGTTGATGTTATTACCTGGATGAAGATATGAGCATAAAATATAGATGGACTTACAAGTATTTAGTTGTAGCTTGGTGAAAAGAATTTCGGAATTGGTATTAGCTGGAGGACAAGTGTCTAGCAGTGTAAGTTGGAGCGCTGTTTTATATATTAGGGCCACGTCCCGTCCCTTCTTGTTAGGGCAATCAGTTCTTAAAATACTATATCCTGGAGGAGTGATTTTGTAGTCCTGGGTAGATGGTTTTAGCCATGCCACAATTAAACATAGAATGTCAAAGCTGTGTACCTCAAGTAGGGCATGAAGGTGAGTTATTTTATAGTTAATACTATGTATATTTAAGTGACCTAATAAGAGGGAGCTAAGAGGCTTTGTAGGGTTGTGTATGGGAGCAGAAGGACTGATTGTGTTGGTAGGGGTGTCATTGGTAGGGCCAGGGTTGGGATGAATGTCACCATCTATAAGGAGGTGAAGGTGTAATCTGTAAGTGTGAATAAGAGTAAGATTCAGTAAGTTATGTGCTCTCTTGACTTGGTAGTGTTTGTAGGAAATATGGGTGGCTCTGTGATACATTGGGAGGAAATAGTTGGTTGTGCATGTTATGTTTATGTGTTTCAGGGTGGTTGATAGAGCAGGAAGGAATGTTTGTTTTGAGGGCTGGTGGAAGTTAGAGCAGTGAAGATATACGGAAGGAAAAGGAGAGGGAGAACTGAGAAAAGAAGTAAGGGTGTAAGGTATGGAGATGTAGGTGAAATAGGCATAGTGCTTAAGAAGTAGAGAGTGGGGAGTGAGAAGGTGAGAGTAGCAAATGTCATGGGAGGAGTGGTGAGCTAGAGGGAAAACCTTAATGAGGTGTGGAATGTGATTGGCTGTTAGGGGCGTAGGAGTGGTTAGTGAGGTATAAGGCTAGATGCAGTGGGGGTGGGTGGAATTTGGGGGTAAGGTAGGGGAGCAGAGTGAGCCCGCAGGGTGAATGGAGCAGGAAGATCCAAGTAAGTAGGAAAACCAGCCTGTGAAAAACAATCAGTGGAAATGCTGACTGCTAGAGGTAAGTTTAGGTGCAGGTAAGTAAAGGAGGTGATAGATGTAGTAATATTCTGGGTAGGTTGGGTCGATAGATAGATGAAGGTGAAAAATGGAAGCTTAAAGTAGGTCTAGGCAGAAATAAGTAAGGTATGCAACTAGTTACGTGCAATGAAATAAGTAAGGTAAAACTAGTTTCCTGAGTGTTTCAAAAATGAGGGAGTGGAATAGATGAATAAGGAAGAGGGTCCCATCTAGTGGGTAAAAGCTATAGTACAATATTAACACCTGGAAAGAAAGAAGTGGATCTAGTAGTAGGGGAGGAAAATAGTAAAGCAAGGTGAAGGCTGCGAGAGGGGGTAGGGGGGAAGTAAAGAAGTAGAAAAGAGTATGGCTGCTGGCTATCCTGGTAATGGAGGGTTATTAAATGAACCTAATGTTTAGACAAATATACTTTACATAAAGCAGCTAACATACTTTCTTGCTTTCTTGAGGGTATGAACTTGGGGAGAGGTTGGCTTCTATTCCTTACTGTAGGAAAAGGCAACAGGTACTATTGTTTAGCAGGAATCCTGGTCAGCAGATAGGACAGGTACATAACCCTAATGCAGGACAGGGGAGCTTGCCAAGTCAATGCATTCCACATTTGTGAAATAAGTTGACTTTACACGTCAAACACGGTACTTCTCTTTCACCCTTTATAACCTGTAATGTACAAGTGTGTAGTCTAAACAAGTCCCCATTAATTCTTCTAGCAGCCATCTCCTACAATATTGACTGCTTCTCCAGATGTCTTACACAGACTTTAAAGAACAGCTTAACCAGCAGAATATCATCATTATCTGCAAAACTAACTCCAAAATTCAAGTCACCTCTTGTCCAACCTTCCCTTATAACTGTGAGTTCCACAACTAAGCAGAAATACAACAGCCAACAAATTCAAAGATGGAGAGCTGGTGTTAACTTTGGACTTGATTGCAGAAAAAAGATGACTAAATGTCAGGGTCCATTTTAAACAACAGAACAATTACCTAATGCAAACTACAGGGTTATACAGCTTGGTAAAAGATGGCCGTATTAACCTTATGAAACCATGGAAAAAGCTGAATATTTCTATAGTTAGCTTAGTAGCAGAAACTGATATTTGTCATAAAGAAAAAAATACTTTTATGCCTGCAGTGCATGTGGTGTCAGAGAAACATTATGGGCAGAAGGAAGTGTTTTCAAAGATACATTTATTTATTTTATTTATTTCCAGTTTGATTATTTATTTCCAGTTTGATTACCGGGGAAGTCCACTGGGCCAGAACGTACCCATTTTCAGTGGAGGCCCGGGGAGAAAAGCTCCAAAAGCAAAGCAAATACAATCTAAGTTACATAGTGTAAAAGATAGTAATAAAATATATACATTTGGAATAACATTACATTGAATACAGTTAGTAAAAAAAGCAAATACACGCAGTATACTTCAAAAAAACATCATTCAGGAAGGTAGATACAATAGATTTAGTAGTTTCCTTCAAGTAGCAGGTTTGACTGTATGAAAAGAAGGTGTAAGGTTACATGCTATTTACAATATTTACATATGAGGAGTAGAGAGAAAGTACATAAACTGAGAGTAGAATATAGTTTGATCAAGCAGTGATCGAGAGAAAAAGAGAAGAAAAGAAGATAGTATTAGGGTAGAGTAAAGAGAAAGGATGTAGAGGGTTCAAGGGGAATTTATTTAGATTTATGTAGGATGTAAGCAGGTGCACTTATGTTTAGAGGATAAGTAAGAGAAGAGTTGGATTTTGAAGGCTTCAGTGTTAGATGTTGTTCTAAGAGAAGAAGGAGAGAGTTCCATTTCCTGCCAAGAGAGTAGGAGAGAAGGAGCTGGCCAGCAGGGCGATTGGGTTTGTGGATGGTGATTAAATTTTGGTGTTCAGATCTAAGAGATCTGTTTGGGGTGTATGGCGGAAGGATGTTTGCTAGGGCTGGGCATTTTCAGGGTAGAATATTAATTTGTGAGCAGTGGTTAGTTGGAGGTAGTCTAGGTAGTTAGGAGTTCTAGCCAGTTCAGAGTTTGTAGGAAAGACAATGGTGAGAAGAGGTTTTAGATTTGGTAGCAAATTTAGAGATTTTATTATAGCAGATTTCGAGTTTAGTGGAGATGGAAGAAGACAGGTTAGTAAGGAGAGGGCTCCATATAGTAGAGATGGTAGAAGATAGGTAGTTGCTAAGGAATGTCTAGCGGAGTTGGAGAGAAAGCAGTTGTTCTTATAGAGCATACCTAGCTTTTGGTGGGTTTTCTTTATGTTTTGTTGTATGTGGCTATCAAATTTGAGGTGCTCGCCTATAGTGATGCCAAGGAGTTTTGCAGATGGGACCACCTCTATGGTTGACTTTGTTTGGCTAATGATTTTGAATGCTGTTTTATCAAATGTGCAAGCCCTGGAGGGAGCGAAGAGAAGAATTTTGGATTTATTAGAGTTTAGAGAGAGATGATTTTGGTGCATCCAGTTCTCAGTAGTGGAAAAGGCTATTTGGGTTTTGTCAGTAGTTCGGGAATGTTGGAGGCGAGACTAAGGTAGAATCATCTGCGTATTGGATGACTGTTGTGTCTGGGATGGCAGAGTGAAGGTTATTTATGAAGATGTTGAAAAGCATGGGTCCAAGGATGGACCCCTGGGGAACACCAGTGGGTGTAGGTAAGGAGGAGGAGGTAGAGTTGTTCCATTTGACAGCTTGGGATCTATCTGATAAGTAGCTAGAGAACCAGGATAGAGTATCAGGGGAGAGATGAAGGTTTGATAGATGAAAGAGAAGGTGTTTGTGAGAGATGGTGTTGAAGGCTTTAGACAGATCTAGCCTTGGCATCTAACATGGCAGAACAAATCTGATTCAACACTATCTTTTGACCATTTCTGGAGAAAAGTTTAATGGAAAACCTTAAAAAATATCAGAGTCGCAGAGAAAGTTTGTACAAAAGGAAGTACAAAAATTGCTTAAGATTGGGGGAAGGGACTTTTGTACCTGAAGTAGTGTTTCTGGATGAAGCACTTCAGAGTACAGAGTGACCTGGAGGAAAATGCTAGAGAAAACCTGGATATCTTTTTCTTCCAAGGAAAACCAGATGAAAGTGAGCTGTTGGAATGATCCAAGTCCAATGGAACAATCGGAAGCTGAACAACATTTCAAAATGTGACATTTACTCAATGTGTAGGGTTGGTGAAATAACAGAATGGCTGGAAAAGGCAAAATTTCTGACAACATTAAATGTGATAAAGCTGCTGTGCCAGATCCATCTAACAGATGGGGGACAAAGAAAATACAGCATTCTGAACAGTACATAGTATATTCCAGTATACTGTCTTTCATTTTGGACAAGATTGGGTCCCTGGTGTCCTTCAGAGATTCAAGGACATAGTTCTAAAGCCCTATATCAGATAATCTGCCAGTGACCTGTGCAATGCCGTAACACACTCTAAGGGTTAGGACTCCCATATATATATATATATATATATATATATATATATATATATATAGATAGATAGATAGATATAGATAGATAGATATATAGATACAGATATATGGTGTAGAATGTACTAGATTTCTGTGACAAGCCAGGTTAACAGTTAATGCCTCGAAGTCCAGAGTAAGTTAAGCATGACAGGTATACTGTATTTGGGATATGTAATGGGTAGTATGGTTGTTAGGCCCCAGAAAAAAAATAGAAGCACTGAGAAACTGGTCTATTCCAAGGGCATTCATAGGGTTTCCTGAATACTAACAAAACCTTGCACCCACATTTTGTACCAATGGAGTGATCCCTTACAAATATGACAAAATAAAAGATGCTCCTTAAAGTAAAGTAGACAGTACAGACAGACTTTTAAGTAGTTATGGGGAATGATGTGCTCAAAGCGTATCTTTGCAACTCCAGATTTTAGGAGATGTTTTATAATTTTTCACTGAGGTATCAGAGGTAGGCCTAGGAAGACCCTATATGTTTTGTGAATCATACTGTAAGTAAGTCAGGGATCCAATATTCCTCTACTAACAGAGAATGCTTATCAATCATGGGCATTCTCTTCATTAAAGAACTACCTCTCAGCCAGGAGCTCACTGGTGATAGATCATATTCCTTGATGTGGTTAAATTGGCTGCAAGACAAAAACACAAATTTGTTTACGTAGGCACTCTCCTTACAACCAATCAAAATGTATATTACAAAATAGACCAGCCCTGACCCATCAAGATGCAGAAGGCCTATCTAGAGCTGAGCTTACACTCCATCTAGTGGGTCTAAAACTGAAGGTTTTAATTTGGGTGAGATCACTGTAGCATAATGTGGCAGTTCTCACCAACTCAAAAGGAACTGAAACTACCATATAATAATGTAGAGAATGTTGCTGTAAATATTGTATATAAAAGTGTTCTGGTAAAATTTGTACATAAAACTGTTAAATTATTCATTTAAGAAAAACCCATCTTGCTGTATTAGTCAGATTAGATTCTCACAAGTTCATTAGTTAATGTAGCTAGTCAGTAGTAAAAAGGAAGACTAAAATTAGCTAGCTCAGAGTCACTGGTCTTTCCGGTGGGGTATTTTATGACCGATGCAGTCCAGAGAGTAAAGAGAGACCTGGAGGATGACACCTGAAAAAAACCTGAGGGCCTTTTGTTTTTCAAGGAAACCAGAAGATCGAGATCTGTTGCTAAGGTCATACAGTCTTTATAAAGAATACTGTGTCTATCCTCTAAAGCACCATACTTAAAAGTACCTTAAGTTATTTTGCCATTCCCTGTGATTATTTGGGAAGAAACTGCATTTTTTCTGTTTGCGTCAATAAAACCATAGTCTTCATAAAATGGCTATGCTTGCAGGAAATTCAACTCACAAAAATCATGCAGCTGACATGGACCAGGATTCATAGGTACACACTGTAGGGGTGTGCAAAGCAAGAACACACTGTCATGTAAAGTAGACATTAATTACTAAGTAGAGACATGTTGTGTGTGTGTGGTCAGCCAGCTACACTTCAAGCAAGCATACAGGGCAGGAAAAAGCAATACAATCTCAGCTTAGCAGTGCCAGAAAAGAGCTATGCAGTAAAGCATTGCAGCTATCTTGCACTGGATTATCTGAACTTGTGAGAATGCATACTAATCCCAAAGGAAGAAGCTTGAGTTGGCACCTACTGTGGGGAGACACTGCATACCTATTCCAAATAACAGATGTCATAGAGATTTATAATCAGATTACCAGCCATTAAGGAGTCAAAACCTGAGTATATGAATGCAAGAAAAAGTATACATCAAACAGAGGTTTAAAAATGGGTGGCTCATGGGCTGCAGCCCCCCCCCCCCAGTTTTGTCATTAAAAAAAAGTTTAAATAGTGTTTTTTCCACATTAGTAGCTGTTTGAACTGCAAGCAAGTGTGTAAAGTTGAAGATTAAATGTTTTGCGGAATGCAGAGCTGCTGGCATGTATGCTCAGGTTCCATTTAAAAAAAAAGGAAAAAAAAAATGTTCTTGTCGCCAGACTGTTTTTAAAACAGTCCAGATTGGGAAGACTGCAGAGATCAACGAGGATGTCCAGAAGTCATTGCAGTTTTAACCTCAGTAGATTAGAACCCAAGTGGACTGTTAAGTCAGCAGCCACGTCACGTAATCTGAGTATGTGATTTGGCTGCTGATTGGTCCTGTTGCTCTTGCGTTCTCTTCCTGCACTTTAACACAGTTTATTTGTGAGGGGAGAGCAAGAGAAATGGATGATAGGGACAGCAGGAGAAAAAAAAACTTGGTGGATTATTGAAATTTGTCCATCATTCAGATTGCTTGTTAGGTAAGTAAGAGAAGCTAAGTATTCCTTGGTACGAAAGTTTTTTTTTTTAAATTAACTCCCTTTAAAAAAAAATCATTAATTAAGATCTGAGAGTTGTTTTATTTATTTATTTTTTTGGCAGGGCCAACCAGATATTTTCTGAAAATTTCCCTGGCAGGGTCAACCAGATACTAGTAGGTGGTGTATGTGATTTGGGGGCTCTTGATGACTTTCTGTGTTTTTTTTTATGTAATATCCTGGCAAGATTAATCAGATAGTAGGGAGGCAATGTATTTTGGAGACTGTTGATGATTTTCTTTTTTTAATGGAATACATTAGCAGGGTCAACCAGCTGCTAGTGGTCTATGTGTTTTGGGGGCTGTTGATGACCTTCTTTTTTAATATAATATCCTGGCATGGTTAACCAGATAGTAGGGAGGCAATGTGTTTTGGGGACTGTTGATGATTTTCTTTTATTAATACAATACACTGCTATGTAATGTGAAAGAAATACAGTAATGTAACCATGGTCTTTTATTTTCATTAATTTAAACCTTGTTGGCTCAAAGCAGATTCTCTGGCTAGGCAGTTGGGGTAGGGGCAATGCCTATATGTGAATGGAATAACTGTAGCTCTGGCTTGTTTGCAAGAGTAATGTGCATCTGAGTGAAGTAAGATTGACCACAAGTTCTGAACTCTTGAGTATTGTTTATGTAAAAAAAAAGAACAGAAAAAAGAGCCCTTACCTTAATGACAACGTCATCTTTTTTGTTGTTCTTGTGTTTGTTTCTAACTTCACAAGATCAAATCAGATACTGTGGGTGGGGTAGGCAATGAAGATTGGGGCTATGTGTGAATTAAACAAATGGCTATGCTGTTTACTGTTGTTCTTAATTCCAGATTTGTAAAACTGTAACAACTTTCTGTCTGTACTTTAAGACGAATGTAGCATAATTAGCATATTTATGAGAAATTCTTTATAAAGTGAATGCAAGTATGTTATTTCACACCTGTTCGGTTATATACTGGATGTTTGTTTAAAAATGTTTCTAATATGTTGGTAGACTATTCAACATGTGCAATAGTGAGTGAGTACTTATATTATGTAAATTGGTAAGCATGGTCAGGGTTTGATCCCACTGCAACATAGCATTGCCCCTTAGTAGTTGGCCACACCCCTTTCTAGTTGGCCATGCCCATTCAGCTGTCTCCTGCAGCCCCCCTTTGATTTGAAGTCATCAGCCGCCATTGGGTAGAAGACATAAAATAAAGGGAAAGGCAGGAGGTGAGGAAGTGCATAATGTTTTTGAGGATATAGGTCCCACATTTTTTTTAAATATATAGGGATAAGGGGTGATAGGAAGAGTGATAGGGAAACATAGTGAGGAAAGCTGGGTAAGCCTAAACGATGGGGACAGACAAACATGAAACAGTACAGACTCAGGGGAAGACTGGCACACACACACACACACACACACACACACACACACACACACACACACACACACACACACACACACACACACACACACATATATATATATATATATATATATATATATATATATACACACACACACACACACACACACACACACACACACACACACACACACACACACACACACACACACACACACACACACACACACACACACACACACACACACACACACACACACACACACACACACACACACACACACACACACACATACACACACACACATGCACACACTGGGGGTGATGGAGACTCCATAGATAAATACAAACAGAAAAACATATGGCAGTTATATTTCGAGGGATAGTTAGAGGCACAGAAAGCATGTTAGCTGCCATCTGGCATGAATGTTACTGTGACCAGGTTCTTGTTCCAGGTGGCTGTTGGCATAAACTACATCATTATCTGGTAGCCATATGTCATGGATGGCTGGTCTGTAGAATCTGTAATTTGCTGTAGGATGGGCTGATATGAGATGACCCGGTGAGCCACCAACTCTGCTATCTACTCTAGCTCTGGCTGAGCTAAAACAGGCACTTAGGGGTGGACTACTTATCTGTGATGGACTGCACGCACCCCAAAAAGGCACATCCACCCAACTCACCATCCTCGGCTACAGCCTGGTCCATGCCAATGGCAGATGATAGCTAACGCACCTGCATTTAGGTGATGCCATCATGGCTGCAAAAATGGAAAGGTGCCATTACTGAAGATATACCAAAGATGGTACAAACTATATATGCACAGGTTAGGATGTAAGCATCCCATGTACCCCCAGCACCAAAGTCTCTGTTGCATCCTGTGGCAGTCAGCAACATTCTACTCTCATTTTGTGATTGCTGAATGGCAGTTGTCACAGGCAAGTGTGGTGAGATGCAAACAACAGTGAAAATGTATAGGTCCACCTGTACTACATGCAATCATGTAAAAGCATGTGATAGTGACCATACCCTTTGAAAGCAACTGCACTAGCACATTTATGTTCAATCAAGAAGAAGCCTGGGATGGTGCCCAAAGGCAGTAAAAGAAGTCACACTACTAGCTGCCTATCGAAATATAGAGACTCAGATTGCAGAGTCTCAAACTACCAAAAAAAAACCCAACAAGAATAAAGAAAATACAGGAGTAGAAGAGCAAATATTGAAAATCTCCCTTCTCCTTTAAACTTGTTTTTACAGGAAGTCAAGCCCTCCACCCCACACAAACTCATATACACCAACTCTGAGATCACTATATCTTAGAGAGAAGGGAATATTCTAAGAAATGGCAATCTCAGACTTAGAATTTTTAATTTATTGGGCTTATCTCAGGCTGAGATTGAAATGGGTCCAATGGGATCAGTGCTTTATCCCAGTTAACAAATTCAAAATAACAACAAAATAAAGTCCAGATTTTTCAGTATTTGGTTTCAACATTTTGGGTCTCAGCAATCCATCCCCTGACTTTTTAAATTCTTACCTGCACTACCACATATATGTGCAATCAAGCAGAAGTCTGGGATTGTACCTGTGTGCTGAGACATAAGCTGTACTCAAATGGCTACGTGCAATAATGCAGAAACATGAAATGGTGTCCAAACCCCACACCTGTACAGTCAGGTACCCTGTCCTACAGAACATACACTGCCATAACTACAGCAGCCAACAACAGCACACACAGTACAATTACAAACATCAGCATCTGCCAACTTAGTACCTTGGGTATTTCTTAGACTAACTGAAATTTAACAGGAACACTAGTCTGAAAGACAGACTGCAGCTTAAAAGATAGAGTAAAATGCAGTACAACTAGCAAACAGTTACTACGCTATTTGGGGTATTCTTGCATTCTTCTGCTTCCCACAGCTGGAGAGCCTCAGGACAGTCAGGGAAGAGTTCACTGTACTGGTGGATGCATTGTGCAACTGTTTGGGGGATGCCAATTGCTCTGGTCAGCTACACTACCAAATTATAACTAACAATTTACCTTACAGAATGGACATGCATAGGGTCCAAGCAGCCTCCCTGAACTGGCTGAACAAGGTGCACAACAAGATCTTTGTTTCCTTTTCACACCAGGAAGGCACTTCCTCTGTGGGAGAATTAGCATTATCAGCCATCTCCATACATATAGTTATTTATATATTTGCTTACTGATAAGGCAAGCTATGAATCATACTTGAAACATGACCTTGAGTTGTGTGTAGTTCACCTTAGTGGTCAGTCTACCTGCACAACTGGGCATGCACAGCATGCTGCTGGCATACAGCAGAGCATACCTTCTCCTTATCTTACTGACACAGTTCTTTCAAACACAGCAGTTCAAAGGCATTGGTTAACTACAGCCTCATTAAACAAATATTTGGAGCAGATTAGTACTTATTTGGGGCTTTTGTTTCTGAGGCAATTATAGACACCAAAATGTGAAGCAAGACAGCAACAGCAGCAACATTAATACAGTAGCTTGAAATGCTATATGGAAACAGAAGCATTTTTTCCATAGGTGAGCATAGAGGATGCACTCAGTCAGTGCCCCAAATACTATGGTTAGATTTCGATTATGAGTGCTCGATACACGTGTCCTGGACTGAGAATAGAGAGTGGTAAAACCAGTGTGACTATAACATGCAGGATTATGATTAGATCACCGATCATAACCAGTTTATTATGTGTTCAAGACATGGATGTCACGGAATTCACCGTGACTTTTGGCATCCATGTCAAGAACATATAATATTAACTTATGATTGATGATCTGATCATGATTCTTTGTAGTGCATGGAGCTTTATCTGCTTCATGTACTACTAGTTACAGGAATAAAAACTGCTAAGTGTTTTGCCAGCTTTCAAAGTAATAAAACACTTAGCAGATGCTGTCAAAAAGAGAGTGTAATGTGTAACGCAATCCATTACGTTTACACTTAACTTTCATGCCTCTCAGTTGTCCAGGTTTTCAGAGAATGTCCAAATAATTGTTTCATATTTTTAGTCTGTTCCTCAGCTAGTCTGTGGTTTTCAAACAGACCACTGAGGACTAAAGTCACTAAATAATGAAATTTCTTAGAGTTTTAGAGTTTTGGTCCTTCAGAGAATGAACGGGAGCACATCCCATTATTCTAGCAACTTTCTAAGTATTTTAGGGGAAGTTAGGGACACATTACCAGTAGGGACAGCAGGCAGAAACTATTTTTTTTTTATTTCTGCCACTGTAATTTTCTGGGCAGTACTGACAAATTTTACTACTGAGCACTAGACTTTAGCTTAACAATTTTAGCAGGGGGTTAAGGTTGGGTTGCGCACCACTGTGGCAGCTAACTGATTTGTCTTTTTCCAAATACTGCATCATAATCACCATGCTACATGCACTGCAATACTGTTCTGTACAATGACCAACTTCAAATTTTACGAATGTATATCAATAGTGCAAATGATGTAGTTGAATGGATATAAGTGTATCTTTAGAAAGGTATCTCACAGCAACTGAACTTTATCCTCTTGTATGACTTCCACATATATTGTAGAGGTGAATGCCAAGAAGACATCTACAGTGGATGTTCTCTCAAACAACTCTGGTCAACATTGTCCCCTTATCCTCTGTCACGCACAGTCCTCCAGCCATGCTGTCTGTGAAGTCCATTCTTCACCCACATATTTATCTGAAGTTTTTGTGTGTTATGTACCACAGTTCTGCATGTATATGTGTGGCCATACCACTATCACTGGTTAACACTTGTGTACTCCCTAAGTCCATTTCATAGCTGTGGCTTCTACTCTATTGCTATCTCTGTACAGCTCAATGTTGTTGTATATAGTCAAGTTATATTATTGTTCATCATTGGCACCCTACTTTTTCAGCTATCAGCTATTGTCTCCTCTTTTCACAGGTTTGATGTTAGCCTCCACAGGGGGCTGAAGGCAGACAAAACTTTTGACAGACTGAGAACTATGTGCTGATATAGGCAGTCAGGACTCATGAAAAACAGTTTGTTGGGGAGTTGTGGTATTTACCAGATGACTACATTTTGGACACAGTGGTCAAGGTCATCAATGCTGGCAAGAAGAACTGCATGTCATAGCATTTTTGAAAGTATGTCAATGACATGATATGGTGGCCCTGAAAAAGGCTTGAAGCACAGCTCTGGGTAGACTGAAAGATACAAAGGGAGGCCTACACAGGTTATGAAACTTTCTTACTACCACTGTGTGACAATGATGAGGGCATGAGTGTAATACCTGGAGGAGTGGACAAAGTTTTCTGGCATGACAAGGTAACAACCATGAAAAACTTCTCTAAAGCTGACTTTGGATTCTTAAAAACAGAGGTGGCTAACTTCACGGCACCCATGTCAATGGAAAATAGATGCATGACTGCTGAATCATACACCAATATACTGTACGAATATATGCATAAATGCATGGAACTAGCCATACCCAACAGAACCAAGACATTCTCCTCCAGAAAAAAGGAAGCCAATCTGGTTGTCCCCTGCCATTAATAAACTATACAACAGAAGGAAGAAACTGTTGCAGAAAAAGGTGAAGTCCCAAGACTGGAACCCCCCCCCTCCCTTATTAGCCTCAACAAAAAGTTGAGATCACTTATCAAAACCTCTAAAGCCAGCTATGAAGGCAGAATTGTTGCAGACACTGAAAACAACCACAAAGTCTTCTATAGTTATATCAATAATCTCCACAGCAATACCCCTGTTTGCTCTGAGTTACTTGGTACCTCCTATACTGAGCCAACAGATATTGCCAACATACTGACCGACAGATTCAGTGGAAACTTTTCCCCTCCCCCCCAAAGGACCAATCACAATACCAGAGTAATGCCAGGCACCCAGCATTACTGCAGCACAGGTTAAAGCAGCATTGTCCAAGGCTAACAATACAGCTTCCATGGGAACCGACAATATCCCCTGGCTGTGTTCTACATGAACTACAAAGTGAACTGGCACCACACCTGTGTGCCCTGTTCAATCACAGTCTCACCTCAGGCTTTGTCCCTACCGAATGGCGCACTGCTACAGTTATCCCTCTCCATATAGGAGAAGCAACTACAGACACTGGGAATTATTGCCCCATTAGCCTGGTGAGCCTGATATGTAAGGCTATGGAGATCACCATCATGGACCTAATTAACAAGGATATAGGTAATCTCCAAACTCTGGATCCCACGCAATTTGATTTTGTGAAAGGTAGATCGTGTATGCTCAACCTGATTGACTTCTTTGAGTCAGTCACCAGAGCTGTGAATGAGGGCAAGGCAGTTCATACAGTCCACCTCGATCTGGCCAAGGCCTTTGATACCATTCTCCACTCAGGAATTATTGATAAACTCACCAAACTAAGCATCAACCCCTATATCACAAGGTGGGTTGCAAATTGGCTCAAAGATAGAACCTTCTCCCTGGTCCCCTCAGTGCTCATGCTGCAATACAAACATTAGTCATCTGGGGTGCAGCCAGGGTTCTATCCCGCTGTGCCACAGGGCCAAGAATCTATGTCAGTCTCATTGTCACTGCTACTTGAGGATACACACATCTTGGCTGTGACAGGGCCTGACGAGGGTCCAAAGGTACTTGAAAATTAATGTATCATATTATGTAGCATGCAGTGTCATATAAATAATTTCCAGGAAATTGTAAGAGTGTAGCCCCTAGATGTTTCTAGGCAGTGAAGTCGAGCACTCAACATGCTGAAGAGTCTAAGATGTTCCTGGATTGTGCATAGGTAGTGTTGTATTGCATTTTGGCAATACTGCATAGGTTGTTTATGAGGATCATAAACCAGCACTCCAGCAGGTCTTCTGGATCACCTGCAAAACAGCAGGGACATAGGGAAAGGGTGACATGAATAAAGACTGTCTGTAGTGGTAATCATGTGGGACGTTTGCTTGCATTTACTTACTAGGTGGTTCTGCAGAATGTCACTACAGGAAGCAGTGATACAGATAACTTTTATGTCATATGTGACAATTATGGGCACTTTTAGGGTGCTATTCAGACATATTAGTTATTAGCCTTTGAATACTGCATGCTACTTGGAAGTTGATGGAAATGCAACCCTTCCTGTCGGTATGCAATCTGTGAATGCCAGGTGGAACCTTTATTGCCTCATTTGTGTAGCCTGTAGCTGCTTGTATTTTATGAAGGGAGTTAATGTCATTGAAACAATGCATGGCGGTAAATTGGTCAGATAGTGCTATAGAAACAAATATGTTCATTCACATACAGCAGAAATTTATCAAGAAATATCTTGATTGTTCTATGCTTGATGACTTAGATATACCTAAGGTTTCACCTGTACATTTCTGAAAAGTCCCTGGAGCTAAAATGGAAAGAGCTGCATGTATCTTGATGTCCACTGCTGGTACAGAAAGTTCATGCATCCCCACACATCCTCCAGTTTGTAGGCCTTACATGTCAACCAATGTCCATATAATTAATCTATTGACTCAGAACTGGTCCATCAGCTGATGACCATTTAGCTGGTGGCACATTATCCTCTGTCTGCACAGTTTCAGGATGTGCAATGTGTGATCATGACATGCTATCAGGTGACAAATAAATAATCTGCTTGACAACCTTACCAATATCTGGAAGATTAGTAATTATCAAGGTCATCTGAGTCACTGAATCTGAATGATTTCTTTGGAAAATTCAGGCAGGAATAAAACATGGTCAACACTGTATTTACAGTCAGGTCTGATGTACTTTTTTGGGTTGGGGGTTCTAAACGTGGAGAGAGGAGCTTTTTAGTTTCTGTACTGTGAGAGGGGAATCATTCTGTTTTTTTTTTTTTGCTCCTTAACTTAGAGTTGAGAGACACTGGCACTGGGCACTAGATACGAGCAAGTTATGTCCTCTGACTAGCAATTTAGTACTAATTACTATTAATTCCAGGCTATCCACAGATGACTCCTTGCATTTGGCTAAAAAGTCTTTAAATAATTTAACATGAGGTTTGTGCTAAATTGCTCTACCAACACTATGCACTTCTTTTGATATTTCTGAATTAAAACAGACTACCCATATCCACTCTACATTAATTCTTATAAGTTCTACTTACAGTTAAAACGTTAAAATGTTCATTCACGTCTGTTTCACCATGCTTTTTGTTACGTTATACAATATATTTCTGTCCAAGATAACTAACTGAAATACAGTCCAGGATACATTCTGCTCATTTTCTTTTCATTTTATCCACATCAAAATTCCCACAAACATGTGTGGCTATAGTCCCAAAGAATATCCATTTTAAATCAGTCAGGAACTTACCTTGTATGTTTTTACCTTTCAGTTGGTTCTGTTTTTATACCCTGACTGGTTATGTTGGGGTAGATATGCATTATATATGCTGCAAGCATGTATTTCTCTGCAGTCTAAAGTAATATGAGGTGCAGGTGAAAGCTTCGAATGTATTTTATCTAACATGCATTTAGACGCATTGTGCAATTTTAATTTTGATTCTATTTTTATTTGGCACCATACATACTTCAGCTGCTCTGTAGTTTGCTGGGTTGAATTACTTTCACTTACTAGCTAATGATAAAAGTAAAATTGGAAAAAAGTTTGGAAGAAATGTGTTTAGAGAGAAGAAAGATTAAGAATCTAATGAATGGTCCTATGCATTGAGTACATATTTTCTCCTAAGATGTGGTTAATTAATACAAGTAGTATGCATATTTACACTTTCACATATGAAGTCCTTTAAAAATAAAGTGAAAAAATAAACTTTCTATGATTTGTATACTGTCAAATTAATGGTGGCTTTTATCTCCCTCTGGCAGCCTAGTAGTTTGACCACCAATTACCATCAAATCGTGAATAAAAAAAACTATCAACTTACCAATATGTTAAGTTCATAGCTTTAAAAAGACATAAAGCTTTCTGCAACAACAAATACTTTGAAGGTCTGCTGCTGTTAACACAAAAATCCTAATCCTAAGCCTAAACATATATCATTTTTCAACTTGGACTCATTTGATATTGTTCATACTTTATATGTTAAAAGTATTCTGGCCAAAATTTTTGCACCACACTAAACTACTTTCAGTTTGAATTAGAGCAGAAAAAAACATGGTCTGAAGGATTAAACAATTAATCCTATATGTTCGTTCTGCAGAAATCCTCTTTGTTTCAGAAGTGTTAGAAAATGTATTTAGAATCATAAAGGATCTATGCAATGCGATTCAGAATGTTTTTTTTTTTTTTGCTATGCAACCTGAACGCCACCAACCATAAAGTAGTCACATAATTCAGCAGCTCTTTGCTGAAGAAATTGGAGTTATGTGGTAGGTCTGTCCTTTGACTTACAATGGTCAGTGACTAACAGACTGCAAGTAGTAACTGCTGATTTCAATATCAGTCTGAATTAGAAATTGTGAATTTTAGATTTTTAACTAATATCTTTCAGCAAATTATCGGATGGGTTTGTGTTAGTATAAAGATTAAGGTGTTAACCTCACAGACACAAGATACAGGGTTTGATTTTGTCCTTTAGAAGGGAAAACTGGCTATGGTTTAAAAGGCCCACAAGGGCAGCTAGTACAGCACTGACCTATGAACTCTTGTCTTTAGCAACTATCATAACAAAGCAGCTAACATTACATTTTTGTTTACAGCAAATTCATCATACAATCTATATGCTTTGGTGAAGGTTTCACTTGGATTCAGATCAGTTTGAAAATTTTATAAACTAGGCAAATCTGGTAAATGTAAAGCCACATTAATCTGTGAGTTAGAGATGAAACCATCCTTTAATGCATTCTGAGCTACATATATAATTATTTCTTTAAGAGAGAAAAAGTAATTGCCTGGGGCAGCCTTTTTAAGCAAAGCTCATACTGGTTCTGGACACTATGAAGCATAATTTCAGATGAGTAAAGAAGGAAATTCTTCTTAAGTTATAGAACATTAGCAATTACATCAGAATGGAATAATAATATAACACGTGATAATGATCGTTCTTGTTTACTTAAATAACATGCAATCCAGCTGATGCATGTTATATATTTATATAAATACTGAGTCTATTCATTAAACAAAAATGGCTTTAACTCAGAAGCAGTCATACAAGGATGGTGATATGAAAGTTTTTGGTTTATCATATGGTAACTGCCTGGTTCATTCTAACATAATTAGAGAACATACTAGCTCTATCACTAATGAAAATGTACCTTCAGAAAAGGACTGTGTAGTTGGAAAGCACTTAAACAGATCATTCAATTCATTACTCTGATTTTACAAAAGCAGACTAACTGCACGTTTTTGGAAGAATAATTTTAGCTAAGTCATGTGTGGAGTAAATGGCAGATGCTGGTTTATATTTGCTGTATTGTGCAGCCTGGGATAGAACATGGATGTTAGAGCTACAGGTGTCACATACATTCATCAGAAGGTACACTTTTGAAATCAAAATGTTTTGCATAATCAGTAACACACACATTAGTCTGCTCTGTACTTGGGGCATCAGTTAAAATGAAGCAACATGAACAAAACACGTTGGTTCCTGTGATGATGTGAAGTAGTGCCAGTTATGCCAGACTAGGGCAGTGCATGTGCAACATATGCCAGTGTAAAGAATTATATGCCAATTATATATCAAACTGATTTGTACAAGTGCTTACCTTGAAAATGTATTTGTAAAGTTGCTTGTATTAAAAAATGTACCAACAGTGAGTCCTGCTAGACAGAAAAGAAATACACCTGTATGTCAGACTGTATTGTAACTGTTGAAATGAATATATTGTAACAGAGGATACTGTCAGAGAAGAGGTTACTCTCAGTCCAGCTAACTTTGAAAAATATACTAAAATTAAATTACCTGGTTTAGACCATAAAGATTGTGGGCCAGATTCACGAAGGCTTGCACAGAGTGTAAGAGTAGTGTAAGATGGCAGACAGGCAATATGTCTGCTGAGCGATTCAACAATAGCCGGTAGGGGCGTGCATGAGAGCTTCTAAAGCTACTCTTGCACAGACAGTGTTATGATATGCAAATTACCTCATTTTCTGCTGAAAGCTATGCAAATGAGGTAAATTTGTGATCCAAGAAGCACTAACCTGTCCGTGTAAGAGTAGTGTTATTTGCAGAAATGTACTCCGTTGGTAACGGAGTACCGTTCTGCAAATAGCTAGATGGAGCTATGACAGCTCCAAATAAAGGATGCATCTAGTTGAGGAAGCATACCAATGGCCAAATATAAGGCCATTGGCATTTGCAAATGTTGTAAATCCTTAAAATCAATTTTTATTTTTTTTTCTCCAATCGCCGATGTTTAAGCATAGCGCAGCAGCGCGCAAACGTGCTGCACTTTAAATAAAATGAAAAAAAGAGAAAAATAGCCACAAATGTGCATTTTCACTAAAAAGCTTCTTCTACCATGCAGGTGAATGGCAGGCTGAAAATAACATGGCCACTGAGTAGTGGTTGCTAAGGGGGGGAAGCTCAGTGTGAGAGATGTAACCAAGCATTATTAGGCAATCCTATAAAAATGAGGATAAGGATAGTGAATCCCAATATTCCCTGGCTTGTGAGCCATGTCCCTAGAGTGTAAGTGTAGGAGTAGGGGAGTAGTAGAGTAGAAGATAGGTGACATCATGAGGGGGTAGGTCTGAAAGACTGTAAGTTCACTGGAGCACAGTGGCTTGTATTTGCCCTGAGTTGCTCAGGATTGCAAGAGGCGTGTCTACAGTGGTACTAGCTGAAAACAAGAAACCAAAGGTGCACGCCGTGGATATATCTGAAATATCTTGCATACGGTCACACAGCATGTGCGCGCGTGTGTGCTTGTTTGTGCGGCACTGCCCCTTGTGGAAACAGAAAGGGAAAAAGGAAGGAAAAGAAGTAGTAGGAAGGTAACCAAGGAGAACTAGCAGAGCTGCCAGATGAAATATATCAGAATCAGCCAATTACACAGGCAGTAGACTAGCTCAGCCCAGCCCAGCTGTTTAAACTCTGCAAACAGCAGTCTACCCTATTTTTTCCCAAGAACTCTGCAACAATGCAGTATACAAAGAGTGAAAACTTAAAAAGCTTAAGTCAGACAAAATGTTAGGGGCTGCTATTGCTATCATAAACCAGGTGCTGAGGGCGGTGATGTTGTGAATGCTGCTGAGCAACCCACAGTAAGGAGAACGAGGAGAGTGTACAGACCCACGGTAACCAACAAGGGGCTACATGAGCTGGAGATAGTGGAGCACTACAGAGTAGACAGAGACCTCCTGCAGCAAATTGTTGAGCTGTGCCGGCCACGCCTCTCACACAGAACCAACAGAGGGGAAACCATCCCAGTGGATCTCAAGGTATGTGTTGGCCTACGAATACTAGCTAAAGGACCTTACAGAGACCAACTGGTGATATGATGGGGGTTTCACAGGCATCAGCATCCAGGGTACTGCACCAGTTCCTGGATGCCATGTCAGCACATGTCGGTGAGCACGTATATTTCCCCAATTTCAGAGAGGCATTGGCCAGAAATATGCATCTTTTCCACCAAATAGCAGAATACCCTGAGGTAGTGGGTGCAATAGACTGCACGCACATACACATCAAAGCACCACCTGGTGAGAGGGGTAGGGTCTACATCAACCACAAGGGCTTCCCCTCCATCAACTGCCAGGTCGTGTGCAATGCCCAGGGCATAATAATGAATGTGTGTGTTGGCTGCCCTAGAAGCTATCATGATTCCCACATCTGGCATCTGACGCAGCTGTACCAGAGATTTGCCAATGGGGACATCCCTGACGGTCACCTAGTGGGGGATGCTGGATATGCACTGGAGCCATGGCTGATGACACCCATCAGAAATGCACACACACCCGAACAAGAACTCCATAATGAGGCACACGCACGAACAAGAAACATTATTGAGAGTGTGCTTGGGATGCTCAAGTCACGGTTCAGGTGCCTGGACACATCTGGTGGAGTCTTGCAGTACTCACCAACTACATGTACCCAAATTGTCATGGTATGTGCCATGCTATACAATATGATCCTGCGAAAACAGCTGCAGCAGGAATAGCATGGGGAAGGGCCAAACAGCCCCCCACCATTGCCAAGGCCTGCACAGGCACAACGTGACTCGGAGGAGGAACAACCTGAACCTGGCCCAGTAGGCAGAAGGAGGCATGCCCAGTATGCCCTGGCCTTGGCAAAGAGGCAATGCATAGCACATACACTGGCTCAGTAGGAACCCTGGAAATGACACCTCTCTCTGACTCACACATACAATAAAAGGGATGCCTAATTTGACACTACCTGTTTTCAAACATGTATAGAGAGTGTACTATGTGCATCCAACATAGACAGCCCTGCAGCACCACCTGAGGCATGATTGCCCTATTTTAAGCAATATAAAGCAGTGCTAAGCACATTTTACCACTATTAAGCACATTTAAGCACAATTGCAACTAGCGCAATGTCGGGCAATGTTGGGCAATGTTGGCCAAAGTTAGGCAAAGTCGAGCAAAGTCAGGTAAACACGCTCACACCTGCTTTACTGTTCCTTAACCAGTCAGGTCTACCCAGCAGGAAAATAAAAAGCAGTGACAGGGCTCGAACTCAGGATACTGTGCACTATAGTCACACTACTGAACCACTAAGCCATGACAGCACTTCACTGGCACCGACACAGCAGGACAATTGTAGACTAACGCAAACACAAACAAATGCTGTATCATGCCCTCTGAACTTCCTCCCAGGCCTATGCAGGCAGATAACAGCAGGCCAGGCAGTGTGATGTGGGTTAGGTAGGCTATGAAGTCACAAACTAATATACGTGAAATTGGAAGCTAAGATCTATAGTACAGTAGTATGCCTCAAGCCAGTACGATAGGCAACAGTACAGACTGAAATGGAGTACTTGACATAGCAGTGCAGGCCTAGCAAATGTGTATAAGTGTCAGGTGAACCCCTCATCCTATTGTACACCCACAGTAACCATCAGGTGTGCCCCCCGGGTAGAAATGTACAAATAATAGCTGTTCCCTCTGTATGTAGAAATGTTGATAAGTCTATGCAAAGTGACTCATGGAAGCCCTGCAGGCACAGCATGCTTCCTGTCAATGTACAACACAAAGGTGAGCCCTGAAGTAGAAACCAACTTGATTTTTCACAAACATATAGTATATATGTCCATACTGGGCATGCTCACATACTTAAACAAATTTAGCAAATGTCAGTCAGCAACATACTGAAAGGTCATACTGGGCATGCTCACACACAAATAAACAAAGCAAATGTCAGGCAACAACATACTGAAAGGTCATACTGGGCATGCTCACACACTTAGGCCATGTCTGAGTACAGCAGTGGGCCACACATATCTGGCAGTTGCATATGTTTTACCCAAGGAACCTGTCACTATTCACCAATCCTGCCTTGTGCACACAGTTATATGAAAACAGACACATATAATATATTGGAACCCTGTCATAATCAAACTATGTACCACAAGTACTTAAGTTGTTCACAGAAAGTGAAAAAGCAAAGAAGATCGATATACCTGCAATCAGTATCATGAATAAACAATGTGCACTCCAAACATTATCTAATCCATGTTCTGGCAAAATAATCTGTGAAGGAGTCCATAGAGAACCATGACGCTTCCTTCCGCTATGTCATAAATAGTAATGTACACTCATATATGTCCTGAGTCAGGGCAAACTGTAAATGACTGACATTGCCAACATCCTGTCAGACAGGCTCATACATTCATACCCCCTTCTCACTGACAAAAGGCCCTGTCATCATACCTGGAGATTGTGAAAGCACAGATATCACATATAGAATGGGTAAACAGCTCCTTCCAAACCTGAAAACACGGTGTCTATGGGATTACATTGTTTCCCTAGCTGTGTCATAAGTGAACTCCAGAACAAACAGACCCTGCACCTGAACAGTCTGTTGAGCCTCACCCTCTGTACAGGTTATGAAACTGTTAAATGTGTTACAGCAACATTTGGCACACTCCACAAGTGTTGGTGCACAACAGACCATGGGAACTATTGTTTTATAAGCCTATTAAGCCTGATCTGCTAGGCCATAGAGTCCAACATGCTGGAACTCATAAACAGAGCTATTGGGAGCCTACAAACACCCAACCCTACCAATTTTGGTTTGTTCAGGAGCAGATCATGGTTTCCAAACCTGCTAGATTGTTTTCAAGGCAGTCACCCAGGGCATACATCAATGAAATGAGCTATACACGTCCCACATAGACCTTGTAAAGCCCTTTTACAACATCCCAGACACATGTCGTATGCACAAAATCAACAACCTGTGCATAAATATGTATGTCATCTGATGGATTGCCAACTGGGGCACAGATAGATCACATAAGGTAAGAATTGTGGTCTCCTGTTCAAGCTGGTAACAACTGCTGTCCCCCATGGCTCAGTCCTGGGACCCCTCCTGTCTGGTATATACTTTCAGAAATACAGTCAAACACATGAGGGCTATGTTTAGCAGAGTTTGTGAATGACTGCAAAAAAGTCGTCATAATCAATGTTTGGGACAACGGAGACATCCCTAAAAAGGGGCTCAATCAGACAGATGTTGTGTCAAAATTATGGCCTCGAGCTACAGTCATACAAATACCACATAGGTGCCAACACCCTAAATATAGAGCTGATAATAAGGGATCTATGGACACATGTCGATAGTCATCTCTACTTCCAGAAACACATTCACAAAGTGGTCAGACAATCATGCCATGTGTTCCCACAAACTGCCAAGGTCTTTGCATGTAGGTCAAAGGAGGTTCCCTCTACTCATCAGTCATCAGACCCATCAGAGAGTACCACAACACACTTGCGATGAATCTGACTAGGCAACTGCAGCAGCTGGAAAGACCACTGAAGTACCTCAACAAGAGAATTACTGGCCACAAACAGTTGCCCCATGCAACAAGACTGAATTTAACTCAATCTGTACTCTGTTGCATACTGTCTACTCAGGAGATTTCTGCCCAACAGACAGGTCCATGTCATGGCAACACTCATATCTGCTCTGAGTTACAGCTCAATGGCACTAAATATACAGGCCCAACTGATATTGCCAACATCCTGGCAGATAGGATCAGTGCTAACTTTACCCCCTCTCACCCATAAAAGAGCACATCTCTATAACGAAAGACTGCAAAGTTGCTGTCATCACGGCTGCACAGGTAAAAAATACTCTCCAAAGCCAGTATCACAGCATCCATGGGACCAGAGAACTTCCCAGGCTGTGTTCTACACAAACTACAGAACAAACAGGCACCACACCGACATACCATGCTCAGTCATAGCCTCACCTCAGGCTTTGTGCCTGCTGAATGGTGCACAGCGACGGTTATCCCACTACACAAGGGTGGAGAAACCATGGACCCCAGGAACTAGCACCCCATATTAGCCTGATGAGCCTGCTCTACAAGGCCATGGAATGTATCATCATACAACTTATAAAAAAAGACATTGGTAAACTTCAAACTCTGGACCACAACCATGTTGGGTTTGTAAAATGCAGATCATGTCTCCTAAACCTGATAGACGACATTAAAGCAGTTACCAGAACCATAGACAAGGGTAAGGTGGTTCGCACAGCCTATGTAGATCTTGCCACAGCTTTCAATACCATCCCCCACTCTGGAATTATAGATAAACCCACTAAACTAGGTATAAATTGCTATGACACAAGATGGGTTGCCAACGGGCTCACTGACAGAACACACACTGTGAAAGTAGCAGACTCCAAGTATGACTTTGGACCAGTGACGAGTGCAGTACCACAGGGTCCAGTCCTGGGTCCTGTCCTGTTTTGTATCTACATCCCTGAAGTGAACCTTAACATGGAAGGTCTGTGACTAATGAAGTTTCCAGATGACTGCAAACTAGGAGCCATAATTGTAAATACTAAAGATGTGAACATCCTACACAAGGGCCTCACTGAGGCAGATGCCTAGTGTCAAAGCCATGGCCTCAAGCTCAATACCAATAACTGCATTGTCATCCCCTTTGGGAAAAACTCTGTAGTCATGAACTACAACATAGGCGGTAGTATACTTAACACTGAAAGTGTGATAAGAGACCTTGGGTCACAGGTGGACAGTGGACACACCTGTGATAATCACATCCTCACAGTAGTCAGGAAATCCTTCTACGTGGCACACCTCATCACAAAAGGTGTCTCATGCAGAATAGAAGAGAACATTGTTCCCCTCTACTCATCACTCACTAGATCCATAATAGAGTACAATGCCCCTTTTGCTATGTACCTCACAAGACATCTACAACAACAGGAAAGCCTGCAGAAATACCTCACCTGAAATATATGCCATACACAGACCGTCTCAAAATGCTCCAGCTGTACTCTCTCGCATATCGCCTACACAGAGGTGATCTCTGCCTAACATACAAAGCTATGTCAAACACAGAGCTGTTGGACATGCTCCATGTAAAACACTCACAATCCCTCTGATCTTTGGCCCCAAAACCAAGAGTGAAATACAAAAGGAAGGGATGTATCCATTTACCTTATGGATACCCACACCTTCAGGTTAGTGGCACAGCATGAGGCCTTGTAGACCATGCAGGTGCAACTAACATTGGGCAAAGCAGCTTATCGGATTGTAGCCTGCTACAGATCACCTACCTTGTTTCAGGTACCTCACTCAGTATTCCTGAGAACACTGGAAAATATAAAACACTCACAATCCCTCTGATCTTTGGCCCCAAAACCCAGAGTGCAATACAAAAGGAAGGGGTGTATCCATTTACCTTATGGATACCCACACCTTCATAGGTTTCATAGGTTCATAGGTTTATACTAGGCTATCTGCCCGAGGGCATTTACAAGCCTAGCCCATAGTTTTGTGGCTTACGCCACCCCTTTAGTATGGGGAACTATACCCATTATTTTGCTGTGCCTCTGTCGAGCAGTGACACTGAGGTAATCCCTGGGATATATCTGCGATCTCCCATCCATTGGTCAAGATTTCTCTTGAACAAGGCTAGCGAGGTGCTCTGCCTCACATATACCGGGATTTTGTTCCACAGCATAGGGAGTCTTTGGGTGATGAATCTATCCCTCCAGCACGTCCTATTAATAGCCGTGTCGAGGTTTAAGTCTCCCACCCTTGTGGCTCTGACGGATCTAGATTTATTGAGGTGAAGCATATTCATCAAATCTGGGCTTGACATGGCCTTGTATGTCAGGCACAGGTCACCTCTGAGCAAGCGGTAAGCGACTGAATAGAGCTGAAGTTCTTTCAGTCAGGCAGCATAGGACAGATTTTTGAGACCCTTTATCCTTTTGGTGAGGAACTTTTGTGGCCTCTCCAGCTGCTGCAAGTGTCGGGTCAGATACATTCCGAATGGGGCATTGTACTCAATCATTGGTCTGATTAGTGATGAGTACAGGGAAACTATGACCTCCCTTGATCTAGATGTGAATCCCTTCATGATAAGGTGGGCAATGTAGAAGGTCTTCCTAACTACTTTAGCTACATGGGTGTCGAATGACAGGCTACTGTCAACCTGGGTCCACAGGTCCCTAATAACTTCTTCTGTGCTCAGTGGATTGCCACCTATGAGGTAGCTAGGGGTAACCTTGTTTTTCCCGAAGGGTATGACTATGCATTTTTTGGCATTTAACTTTAGGCCATGGCTCTGGCACCAGTTATCCATTTCTGTGAGACCTTTCTGAAGGATATCTGTGTCAGATGTGTTTTTTCACTGGCCCAGTTTGCAGTCATCTGCAAACTTTGTCAGCCATAACCCTCCTGTGTTTGCTTGTACTCGGAGAAGTAGATGCCAAACAAGAGTGGGCCCAGGACTGAGCCCTGTGGGACACCACTTGTGACAGGCTTAGAGTCTGACATGGCGCCAGCAACTCTGACCCTGTGGGTTCTGTCGCCAGCCAGTTTGCAACCCATCTTGTGATGTATGGGTTAACATTTAAGCTGATGAGTTTTTCAATGATACCCGAGTGGGGTATTGTATCGAAAGCTTTCGCCAGATCGAGGTATGCTGTATGGACTGCTTTTCCCTCATCAATGGCTTTGGTGACTGTTTCGAAAAAGTCAACCAAGTTTAAAAGGCATGATCTGCCTTTGACAAAGCCAAACTGGGTTGGATCCAAAGTCTGCAAATTCCCTATGTCGTTGTTTATGAGATCCATTATGATCCTCTCCATGGCTTTGTAGATAAGGCTTGTCAAGCTAATGGGCCAGTAATTTCCTGGGTCAGTGGAGGCACCACCTTTATGAAGTGGGACCACTGTCGCAGTGCGCCACTCCCTGGGTACGTATCCAGAGGTGAGACTATGATTAAACAGCTGTCCTAGCTGTGGGTTTAATTCTTCGTTGAGTTTGTGGAGCACACAGCCGGGGACGCCATCAGGTCCCATGGATGCTGTGTTTTTTGCTTTGGAGAGAGCAGTTCTCACTTGGGCGTTAGAGATGTTTGGGGGGCTACAATCATTTGGTATAGATATCTCACCTTTGGGGAGGGGAAGTTTGCACTGAACCTGTCAGCCAGTATGTTGGCAATGTCTGTAGGATCAGTAATCTTCACATCATTTTGAACTAGTTCTGAGCATATCTGGGAGTTTCCTCCAAGGTTTCTAACATAGCTGAAGAAGGCCTTATGATTGTCTTTTGAGTCTTTAGCTATTTTTCTCTCAAAGTTTGCTTTGGATGATTTTATGAGAGCTCTTAGTTTTTACTTGTAGTGATCAAAGGTGTCTTACCTTTTAAGGATTTTGCTCTATCTTGTAGTAGCTTCCTCCTTTTGTTGTAGAGTTTGTTTATGGCTGGGGTCCACCAGACTGGACGCTTACCTTTGGTACAAAGAGTCTTTGTTTTGCTTGGGATTGCCTTATCCATGCAGTCCTGTAGGTGCTGGTAGAAGGCATTTGTAAGTCATTCAGCGGCTTGGGTACTGTTTTCCACTGCCTCGGGGCCTTAAAGGAGACCACACTAGTCTTTAGAAGTGTGAAGTCGGCTCAGTAGTTCTTTACTGTGGTCTTTTTATTTCAGGTGGGGGTGGGATGAGGACCTCCAGCGAGATTAGTTTGTGATCTGATCTCACCAGTGAGGGGTATACTTCCGGTGTTGAACATTGTGCTCCCATGTTCATGATGATGAGATCAAGTATGTTTTCTCCTCTTGTGGGGATGGTGACCAGTTGTTCCATGGCGTTTGAGTTTATGAATTCCAGGAACTTTTGGGCTAGGGTATTTGGGCTTGAGTAGTGTTCCCAGTCTATATTAGGGTAGTTGAAGTCACCTAGTATGATGGTGTTTGGAGATACATTTATCCACTCCAGTGTTTTCAGGAAAGCCATGTGAGGTTCCTGAGTTTGTGAGGGTGGCCTGTAACATGCTACAATTTGCAGAGCAGTCTTGCCTATGGTTAATTGCACCTGGATGGTCTCCGATGCATCGCGTTGCCACCAATCTTGAGGTGTGGATGTCCTTGATGAATATGGATACCCCTCCTTTCTTGGTATTGTCCGGATTTTGGGGCGAACGCATGGTATGAGGTAAAACCTGATAGTGCTGGGGTGCTCTCAGGAGCCTTGAACCAGGTTTCTGTCACAGCACAGACATCGATGTTCTCCATACTGAGAAGGGCCTCGAAAAGTGCATTTTGAGATTGAGACTTCTGGCATTGAGCAGCATTACCCTTAGCTTTTTCCATTTTGTGTTCTAGGGTGGTAGGTTTAGAATTTGAGCCTTGCCTAAAAAGGCACTATGGGGTGGCAAGAGCCTTTGCCAATATCCGAATCCCAGGGTGACAGGTGCAAGCCGCCCTTGCGAAGCAGCGTGGCTTGTCCAGCATGTCATCCCAGGCAGACAGACATTGGATCCCCTTTGAATGACACCAGAGTTTAAGCCAATTGTTAAAGCTGATCATCTTATCTCTGTATTGTGGCATCATTCTTGGTGAAGGTAGGATACTGCTCAAGGTCAGGGTCATACCTGCCTGGGCTACATAATCAGAGAGCTCCTCAATGTCTCTTTCATGTAGTCCAAGGAGGTACGCCTCAGGTCGCTTACACCAGCGTGGACAATGACTGAGTCATATTTGTACCTGCTGTTGAGAGACCTGAGTGCTTGCGTTATGTGGCGGATTCTAGCGCCGGACAGGCAGCTTACTGTGACCCTCTCCTTACTCAGTCTGGTGAGCGTCCCTGTGTCTGACTATGGAGTCACCAATGACTAGTGTGTCTGGCATTGTGTTTGGCCTTAAGGGCTGTGACTGTTTGACACTCTGACTGTGAGGTCTATGTGTTGCAGGTGTTGTGTTCTGAGGTGGTAGTTGTTTGGGTGTCTGCTTTGGTGGCCTCTGCTGTTTTGGTAGATTTTTGCTCAGAGCCTCCGAGTATGTCTTTGTGTGTTTATGTGTATGATTTGAGGTTGTGATGGTACTATGTGAGACTGGGTCTATAGTGTGTGTGGTAACCTTCTCCTCTTGTCTGGTCTTGCCAGTCCTATGTTGAGAGAGCTCAGCCTCCAGTTTGGCCGTATAGTTGCATCTCTCGCATGCATTTGTGTTTTGTGGGAGGAGGAGAGGGTTGTCTGTATACATGAGGCAATTGTAACATTGCCTCAATATTCCCAGGTTCACCAGCTGAGCAGGAGAGGACACTAGTAACTGATCCCTCGACATGCTAGAAGGAATAGACAAAAAAACTTTAAAAGAGATTCCGGGGGATGTGGGTGTCCGAGAAATGGGGTTCGCCTTTTTGGGGCACTATCTATAGCAAGAGTGCTGTATCAAGGTGATAAGTACTATAGGAGCAAGTGCTAGGTTTAACAGATAAAGAATAGTCTACTCGGAGTCAGGTAGGGATGATCTTTTTAGTTATAGGGTATGCAGATTAGATCAGTAGTACAGTTCGAGGAAGGTAGTTTTAAGGGAAAATTTGAAGAGTGGACTTTAGGTAGCCCTAATAGTTTAAATCTGCTTAACCGGCGCTGCCCTAGTGTGCAACGGTAGCAGCTCCGCTAAATCATGCTAAATCGCGCTAAACCGCAAACGCGCGTTTAGCGTTTTTTATATCAGGGGGCTGAAAGAAGCTAGGAACTGGCCCAAAACGACCAATAGACTACAAGTTACTGGCTGAAACCTCACAAAACTGGGCCAACAGGCAGCTCAATGCTTCCCACTCCCACTGGTAAGCAAGGGAACTTCCTCTCTTCCAAATTAGGCAAAGAATCAGTAACAGGAACTGCAAACAAAGTTCAGGTTAGTGGAACAGCATGAGGCCTTGTAGACCATGCAGATGCAACTAACATTGGGCAAAGCTGCTTATCGGATTGTAGCCTGCTACAGATCACCTACCTTGTTTCAGGAACCTCACTCAGTATTCCTGAGAACACTGGAAAATATAAAGGTCCTATCAAACACCATTATATGAGGAGATTACAACTACCCAGACATTGAATGGGAGAATTACTCATGTACAACTTCCTTTGCCCAATGTTTCCTAGAGTTTAAAAACTGAAACGCCCTGGAACAGCTGGTCACCACGCCCACTAGAGGTGGCAACATACTGGACCTGATCATCACCAACATGGGGTACCAGTATTCCACAACAGAGATAAACCCCTCGCTGGTAATATCAGATCATAAAGTAATCACACTGGACATCCACATCCCCCCCCCCCAGTCAAGGAAACCACTGTGAAGACATCTTCAAAAGCAAACTGCACACTTCCCAAGACCAAAGTGGAAAGTTCCAAAGTCCCCTTGCTATAGGATAATGCTATACAATCTGCCGAATCATTTACAAGTGCATTCTATGAGCATCTACAGGGATGCATGGATCGAGACATCCCAAATAAAACCAAGATGCACTCCTCCAAAAATAAGAAACCAATCTGGTGGTCATCGCCCATAAATAAGCTATACAAAAAAGGAGGAAACGAACACTTGATAGAGCAAACTTCACAAAAGGAAAAGCATCACTGATCATTATTAGGAAGAAACAATGATCGCTCATAAAATAATCCAAGGCCAGTTTCTAAAGACAAATTGCCAAGGAATGTAAGAATAACAATCACAAAGCCTTCGTTAGCTATACCAAACATTTAGGTGGCAACTCTCAAATATGCTGTCAGCTACTGCAAAACGGAAAAAAAGATACACTGAACCAACTTACATTGCCTACATCTTGGGGGACAAGTTCAGTGCAAACTCCCCCCCATCACCCCCAAAAGGGCCGGTGTCCATCCCAGAAGAATGCAGAGCACCAGACTTCATGGACATGCAGGTAAAAACAGTCCTCTCCAAAGCTAAGAACACAGCATCAATGGGACTGGATCATGTCCCAGGCTGCGACTTACACCAGCCCCAAAAGGAACGACACCCTCACCTACATTCACTGTCCAGACTCAACCTTACCACAGGCTATGTACCCAAAGAATGGCATACAGCAACAGTCATCCAGCTCCACAAAAGGGGTGCCACAACAAAACCAGGAAACCATTGCCCTATAGGCCTACTCAGCCTGGTCTGCAAAGCTATGGAGCAAATTATCATGGAACCCATAAACAGAGACATTGGGGACCTCCAGACACTGGACTCTACCCAACTTGGCTTTGTTAAAGGTAGATCCTGGCTCCTAAACCTAGTTGACTTTTTTGAAGCAGTTACCAAGGACATAGATGGAGGTGAAAGTAGTCCACACAGCCCACCTTGACCTCACTAAGGCCTTTCGACACCATTCCCCACTCTGGCATCATGGACAAGCTTACCAGCTTGAACATTAACAGCTATGTCACAGGATAGGTGTTCAACTGGCTCACAGATCAAACACACATGTTCAGAGTTGTGGGTGCCATGTCTGACTCTAAACCAGTCACAAATGGCATCCCACAGGTCTTGGTCCTGGGACCCCACGTGTTCAGTAGATACTGCTCAGAGGTACAGGAAAGCATGGGAGGAGTATGGCTGAACAAGTTTGCAGATGACTGCCAACTGTGGTCCATAACTGACTCTATGGCTGACACAGACATCCTCCAGAAGGGTCTTACAGAGACAGACACCTGTTGTCAAAACAATGCCCTCAAGCAGAATGCCAAAGAAAGCATAGTCATCCCCTTTGGATAAAACAAAGTGCACACAAATTACCACATAGGTGGTAATCCAGTATGTACGGGGAATGTAATTATGGCTCTGGGGAACCAGGTAGATAGTAGACTCTCATTTGATGATCACATTAGGGTGGCCTAATGGTTAAGGTGTTTGCCTTACAAACACAAGGTGCAGGGTTTGAGTCTCACAAGGGATAATTGGCTAGGCTTAAAATGGCTCGCAAGGGCAGTTAGCTTAGTACTAATCTATGAACCTATGAACCTAACATTACCAAAGTGTTTAGAAATTCCTTCTATGTAGCCCACCTAATGTAACCCACTTTGTCTAGTGTGATGATGTCACCATCCTACAAATATACCTGTGGAAAGGAGAACTCACAGTAATGTGTATAGAGTGTTGTGTAAATGCGTACTGCTGTAGTATCATAAAGTAGTTAGGTAGGGGTTTGAGTCCTGCACTTGACAACTGTATGAGAGTGTGTGTGTGTGTATCTCCTTGTAGAGGAGCAACCTTTTTAGAGACAACTACAACACCTTAAAAGTGGTATACTTATCTTTGTCAAGTCTGATGATGTCACCATCCTACAAATATACCTGTGGAAAGGAGAACTCCCAGTAATGTGTATAGTGCGTTGTGTAAATGCGTACTGCTCTAGTATCATAAATTAGTTAGGAAGGGGTTTGAATCCTGCACTTGACAACTGTATGAGAGTGTGTGTGTGTGTATCTCCTTGTAGAGGAGCAACCTTTTTGGAGACAACTACAAGACCTTAAAAGTGGTATACTTATCTTTGTCAAGTCTGATGATGTTACCATCCTACAAATATACCTGTGGAAAGGAGAGCTCTTAATAATGTGTATAGCACGTTGTGTAAATGTGTACTGCTCTAGTATCATAAAGTAGTTAGGTAGGGGTTTGAATCCTGCACTAGACAACTGTATGAGAGTGTGTGTGTGTCATCTTGTAGAGGAGCAACCTTTTTGGAGACACTACAACACCTTAAAAGTGGTAATCTTATCTTTGTCAAGTCTGATGATGTCACCATCCTACAAATATACCTGTGGAAAATAGAGCTCCCAGTAATGTGTATAGTGTGTCGTGTAAATGTGTACTGCTCTAGCATCATAAAGTAATTAGGTAGGGGTTTGAATCCTGCACTTGGTGAGTGAGTGTGTATGTGCTCTATGGGTGTAACACAGTTGGTCACTGTGTTGTGGGTTTTGCTTTTACTACTGTATGACATATCACAATGACAACTGTATGTGCATTGCACGTCAGGTATCTGTATGGAAATACATATACGTACATGTGGCCTCAATTATTTCATAGGTGGGAACCTTGCTTTCTCCATGAACACATCTATCTTTGCCAGAGTGTGCTGCCGCTTTCCAGACCTTAGGTCACATCTGTATGCTTGTGACAAGCCCAGCCACTGCAGTGATCCCTGGCCTAGGTCATCGTGTCACACACACTCATTACAGTTTCTATTGAATAGTGTGAGTGAGGGTTTATGCCTGAGGTATATTTCAGACCTGTTCAAATGCAGCAAAGTCTGTCAATGATGGCTATTCATTATAGGTGTACAACAACCTTTGTGGATATGCATGTAGACCCCTTATTGCTTATGTGATTCACCGAGGGATTTAAAAATACCTTTGGAAATGTGATTACCAAAGGAGAGATTACATAACACATGGCTGTATGTACACATCGGTACCTGTTCAACATATTGGAGGCTACTACCTATGTGGTACTGTGGGGATACTACGTTTTGTAAAGGTGGATGACTATGCTTTAGTTGGCTTATAACTTTACAGCATGGGTTTGACAACAGGTTTCTGTCTGTATGATACCCTTGTGGAGGATGTGTGTGTCATCTGGAGAATGCATTATAGGCCACAGTATGCATTTTCAGACGTGGACGGACATATCCCTACTGTGTTTGCTTGTACCTAAGAGAGCTGTATGCCAAACAGGAGTGGTCCCAGGAATGGGTGCAGGTGAATACCACTGGTTACTAGCATAGTATAGTTCCTGAAGGATACAAATGTTACTGTGTGTCATACATCTGTGTGTCATTTGTCAAGACATCATCTAATGATTGTTTATGGTCAGGCTGTTCAGGTTATGTATATTACCAGAATGCAAACCAATGACAGATAGTAACAGTATCACCCACAGCACAGTGTCAAACCATGTCATACACACATGTGTACCCAAGTTTCAAAATGTGTGTAGTACAATGCATACTGGCCACCAATAGAAACTATGGAGTGTTAACACTGTGTAATACAGAGCATGTCACCCTGCCCATATGTCCACTATGCACATGCAGACAGTGCACCTCCACCATGTTCACAAATGTACACATGCAAACCTGTGCTGCACACATCCCACATGTACTGTCCACTCTCTAACACATGCTGCCAATAATACACACATCAGCCAAGTGGCACATGGGCGGACAATACAGTATTGGAATTAACACTAGTGTAAACAATACTACATTGACAATCATAGCTTTAATGCATCATGCCTGCTCAGCTACACCTTCAAGGATATCATTACACTTTACTGCTGACAATATGCTAAAATTGCTATACTGCTATAAAGTCACCCTGTGCATCAGCACCATGTTAGCCTGTTCCTGCATCAATGTTACAGATGACAGGAGGTGGCACAGGTTTCATCATGTGCACAGGGTGTGTTGCTGGTTTGCCAGAGGCCTACATTGAGCCATATAATCAACATGTGTGTGTGTGTGTGTGTGTGTGTGTGTGTGTGTGTGTGTGTGTGTGTGTGTGTGTGTGAGGGCCAAGAATACTGGTATAGGCCAATGATGTAATGTGTGCGGGTATGTGTTAGCCCTAGGTGTCTGGTTTATGTGTGTGTGTGCCTGCATGCACACAGTTCCACCATGTGGCTGCCATATACAGGAATTTGTGGGACAGCCACAGACTGTACCTATCAGGCTTTACAGATCACCATCTCTGGCCATGGATACGGTATCTGTGCCTGGCAGAGGTGCTACTGACAGTATCCAGTACTAAGCCAGACTGGGTACTATCCTCAGAGGTAGAAATGTGTACACTGGACCCAGGTCCTTGCTGGGACTGGCCAGAGCCACGTGCACGTGGTCTTCTAGGACGGTCTATGGATAGGCCACCCCCAACATTGCTGGGGCTGGTACTGGCACTACGGGAGCGGCTGTGACTTGAGGGATGTCTGCGGTGACTGCCAGCTGCTGATGTTGCTGGCATATGGCCACATCAACGTCTCAACCATCCTGCACTGTCCTGACACATGGACATGACATTGCAGAGGACATCTAATGTCTCACCCCAACGTCTATCGGTGACCTCAGTGTAATTATGGATGGCACCTGCTAGGTCACAGATACTGTCATTTAAAGTGGTGTTATGTGCCCTCTGTGCCCTTAGTCCCTGTCTGGTGTACTGTTCCATACGTGCCTGTGCCTCCATGACAGCCTGGAACATTCATGAGGTTATAAGACCTGTGGCATGTCTGCCAGGGGCATGATGACCAGCAGTGCTCCGACAAGAACCACTGGACATCTGCCTATGTGGTACTGTTCCAGACCTCTGGGTATGACTGCTGTGTCCAGATGCATGTGCCATAGATACCACACTGTCCTGGCCATTGCCAACTGTACAGTGACCCTCAGCTAAGGGCATTGGTGATGATGGATGTATTGGCAGTATGACTGTGTGCATGGATGGGGTAGACATCTGTGTACTGTCGACTGGTGGCCCAACGACGGACCCTGGCAAACATGCCTGTGCCTCAACACACCTATCCTCATTATCACTATTTGTGTCAGTGACATCAGGTTCCCTGCTGCAGTGAACCAGCCCAACCTCAGCACCTGTGAGAGGAAGACATGAAATACACTTTACGACCTGTACATGATGTCAGAACACATGCACACATGCACACATGAACAAATGAACACATACACACATGCACACATGCACACATGAACAAATGCACACATGAACAATGCACACATGCACACAAATACATTCCTCACTAAAGCAGACACACACATGCACACACACACACACACACACACACACACACACACACACACACACCACCAGCAATCCAGAACATACTCAATAGCGGTTGATGGTGGGGTACAGTATCACAAGCCAAACAGTCATATCACACGTGTTAGCATGCAGAACGTGTGTTGCTCAACAGCATGCAGTGCGAGTGTAGACAGTCCTTGCTAATAACAGTATACATGGATTTGATGCATGTGTGTTGTTGTTCAGTGATTGGCCTCACCCTGGAACGCAATGTGTACATGGACACAACATTGCTGTACAAGTATTACAAGCTCTTCAATGTGCTGTGCACCATCACTCACAGGTATACATACCATGGCTGGATGTTTATCTGTGTGTCACATAGATATCCATTACTGATTAGATCGTCTGTGTCTTTAGCAGATAATTGTGGACACAGGTTTAGCTCACGCATGCTATGTATACACACAGGATGAGTGGTGCATGTATACCTGATGAAATACCATTGCTCAACATAGCCATTGTACAGTAGTTATGGTGAGTGTAGAACATATTGTGGACATGCCAGTGCCAGCCATGACATGGGATGCTACAACACAACTGCAACATTAAACATCACACATACCCAATGTGTGTCATGTGACCTATACACTCAATAGCATTACAAGACATATATGTGTCACTTTGTGCAAATGGTGATTGCTATGCATATTGTGTATAGGTGCATATGTTTGCACACACACAACATTGAGGTGTATAGCAATGAATGCTATGTGTAGTACTGTGGTTACTGTAACTGGATGGGGTGTAGTACCATGAGCCATCATCATGCAGCATCATGTGGTCACTCAAGGCTGCTAATGTGTGCCAGACTGGCACCTATCATGCTGTACCTGAATCGGAGTACCATGGCCACATTCACCATTTCACAGCCAGTTGTTACATGGGTTTGTAAGGTGCCCAATAGGGAGCATTGCCTAAAATTAATGTGTTGTGTGTTGAAGAGTGTCGCACCATCCCATAATAGGCTTCTACCCCTCAGGTATATTATGTGTACTGTGTGGATGACATTTGGGATACTGGAGTGTGACCTTACAGTGGGTGTCGGAATATGCCATGTGTAGCATATTAACATGTACTGCGTATGACGAAGTTGTGTATGTTGTGTGCATGTGTATCGACTCTGCCTATCCAATGTCCACAACAGTGTAGCCACAATTGTTTGGGATGCTCTGTGTATTGCATGTGTTTGAGGCAGCTACTCACGTTACTGAGATGTGCATAGTCTCACAGCAAACATGCACAGCATGCATTATGCGTAGGTGTGTTACATGTGTACATGGCCTACACCTCACCTATGACATGCACATTTTATTTGCAATATTAAATGTAGAACACACTCCCCAGCATGGGTCTGCTGCCTTGCTGTCACACCAGAGGGACCTACAAGGATATGAGACAGTTTGTCAGTGGCAACAACTGTGGCATTGCTACTGTGGGTTTGCAATCTTACAGTAGTACAATGGTTAACAGTCACAGGCCTACAGATCATGTTCCAAATTATCAGTATTGCACAACACCGGGCTCCACATCTTCTAACTACACAGTACACATCTCACATATGCATGATCTAACAATAGAGGTAACAGTAGTCTACAGATATGCCATGTTACCTGCACGCTCCGTGTGAACTTGTTGGGGGGCTCCGGCCTCCATGATGATACATGCCTGCTGTTGTTGTTGGCCGGGAGCCACCAGGCTCAGACGCAGCTCCTCCAGTCTGGTGAGGGGGGGGGTGGGTGGTAATCCCACCACCTGTGGAAAGCTGTTGCCTATGGACATCAGACGCACGCTGCCGGATATGTCTAAGTAAATCACTGCAGTGATGGCGTACCTGCTCATATGTCCGGTTATGCATGCCTATGTCATTTACCCTACGGACAACATCTTGCCACAGTGCAGTTCATGCATGCTGGTCCTGGCTGGTTCTTGAGAATAGCAGGGTGTAGTTTTGAACCAGACTGGTTGTTAGGATTTCATCCTCTGCAGGACTATAGGTTGGGTTGCGATGGTGGGCCATGACCCTGGAAGACAATGAAACAATATGTGTGAGCAAGTCATGTGGCACACTTAACATTCTACAGTACAGATATCACTGAACTGCCATAAATAGCAACCTATTGTCTGTCAGAGGATACACACTTTCAATACCACATATCAGTGCTCAACCCACAACTGCCTGACAGTGCCTGGCACGCTCTATATATTAAACCATTTTCTGCACAGCAACAAAGAGAAACCACTATGTAAGACTATACAACAGTACATGGCACACTGTATGCGACACAATGCACCACCTAGCCACAGGAGGTATATATCAAGCTAATGCATAAAGAAATATGTCATCCATTGCAATGATTGTAAAGTCCAGTTACAGTATTACCAGTATACCACACTAGTTGTTGATGGCAAACCCCTGCCTAAAATATGTGTACATTCTTTAAATATAGGTGGCATACTGCTGTACTAGACTATACATGTTGCTAGATACGCACTTATATCCTGTAACACACATATGACCGAGGGCATGTTACAGGCATACCCACACACACATCAGACATACATACAGGACACAGAGGTATGGCAACCCAGATGAGCTTTACGTGTGTACCATACATTACTGTGTGTCAGTACTTTACATCCTTATGCCTGAGGTATGTAATCTGTGAGGCCTACAGGGAACACACAAAACAGTGTTTCCCGGCAATGTGGACATACACCGTACTGTGCTGTTTAGGCCTACAGCTTCAGATAGTACTACAGTTCATACAGGATTTGGATTCACCAACAGTACCAACCAATGAGCATACATGTACTGCTTTAGCCTCCAATGGCACACCCCAGTTAACACCAAGGTACTACGTCAGACCGTATGCCATACTGCTTTTTCTGGCTAGCAATAGCATACATATCTCTTGCTGGGATCAGAGCTAGGACACATAATACCATGACAGAAACAGTTTCCCACTAAGCTATCCCACATATACACAACTGTGACACATTCACCAACACATTCACCATCACACTCAGTCAACCTCACATAGCAATTATTGCAACAAGTACATGTGGGTGTGTATTGGTTCATAGGTAGGTAATAGGCTACTGGCCCTAGGGCCTATAGAAGCCAAGCCAGATGGTACCCTGGCCTTTGACACCCAAGTAATTTAATTTCATGCGCCCCTGTCAAGTAGAGCCACAGAGGTGATTCCCGGGGTGTATTTCCTATCTCCCATCCAATCATCAAGACTATTCATGTCAAGTGCTACTGAGGAGCTTTGTTTGCTATTGATAGGTAGTTTGTTCCAGAGCATGGGATGTCTCTGAGATAGGAATCTATCCCTCCAGCATGTTCTGTTTATTGAGGTGACAAGGTTTAGGTCCCTAGAGTATGTAGCTCATAGGGATTGTGATCTGTTTATGTGGAACATGTCCAACAGCTCTGGGTTTGACATAGCTTTGTATGTTAGGCAGAGGTCACCTCTGGGTTGGCGGTATGCGACACAGTCTAGCTGTGGTTTTGTGAGATCATCTGCATAGGGCATCTGTTTGAGGCCAGTAATACTCTTTGTGAGGTATGTCTCTGGCCTTTCCAGTTGCTGTAGCTGTCTTATGAGGTACATACCAGACGGGGCATTGTACTCTATAATGGGTTTTGTGAGTGATGAGTAGAGGGGAACACTGACCTCTTTTTCCCTGGATGACACACCTTTTGTGATGAGGTGTGCCACGTAGACAGATTACATGACTAGTGTGGCACTGTGATCATCAAAGAGGAGACTACTGTCCACCTGTGCCCCATGGTCTCTTATCACACTTTCGGTGTTAAGTCGACTACCACCTATGTGGTAGTTCATGGGTACAGAGTTTTTAGCAAAAAGGATGCCAATGCATTTTCAACATTGAGCTTGAGGCCATGGCTTTGTCACCAGGCATCTGTCACAGTAAATATGACTCTGTCTCTCTCTCTCTCTACATATATATATATATATATATATATATATATATATATATATATATATATATAGATATATACACACATACATATAAACATCCATTGGTGTACATATAGATATATATATAGGCACATATACAGTCCACCTTTCATGGTGGGAATATCAATTATGTGAAGGATGTGAGGTGTACAGTTATGTAATAATATTGCATAGTCTTGTGCGAAATGCATTGAACGTGTTCTCAGCCCATGTGGCTTTAGCAGGCCTCACTGGCTGCAACACTGCAAACATAACAAATCACACCCACAGCATTTAACCACCACATCAAATACCAGCACTGTATGCTGTCTTGTTTGCCACACACTACAACCTACATATAAATATGCACATAACAACCTTCACCAACATATATATGACCACCCTTCACAAACAGTTGCAATATGTCCCTTGCTCTATGCACATGTACAGATGCTAACATATCTGACTCAGATATATCTCTCCATATGTGTGTGCCATACACACACAAGGTCCACACTGTTGTAAGTCCCTGGACCTCATGGCTGACCTGTTGGGCCTTGCTGCAACATGAATGGGTATCACATGTGAGCAAACAGTAATATTAGAGGGTGTATATATAGCTGCAAATGCTAGATTAGCATACTAGCCTGGTACAGCAGTTGCCAATGCTAAGCTACACGTTAATATGACTATCATGCATGTGTTACTCTGTCACATCCATGTTTATATAGCTGAATGCGCTACTCCCCCAAACAGCCATTGTCCACACAACTGTACAGAACACAGATAACATGGATCAGACGTTTGACATTTACTGCTGAGCTACATATGTCACAGTTATGTCCCACTGCACACAGCTACACACTGATTTGTCCATGGTAGTAGTTATGCAGGGCATCTGTGCATAGATACGTACTGCTGCCACATTTACTGCTGAGCTACATATGTCACAGTTATGTCCCACTGCACACAGCTACACACTGATTTGTCCATGGCAGTAGTTATGCAGGGCATATGTGCATAGATACGCATTGCTGCCACATATGGATATTTCAAAGTATGTAGAGTACTCTTCAAAAACATCTACTACATGCCAGTAAATACATATCTGTTACATACATTTCCTTTCTATGTGTTGGTAGTATTATGTCCCCTGTGTCTTTGGCTTTTTTTTTCTGTTGATGTGGGTCTGTGCGTGCCTCTCTCTCTCTCTCTCTCTGTGTCTGTGTCTCTATCTCAATATCTCTAATGGAATGATTGCATGTGTGGGCAGCAAGTACAGCCTGCTTTTATAGGTATCTGCACATGTACATGTGATGGCCTCTGCACCAATTGGTGGCCGACATTTGGTAATTGCATGCAGCCTGCTGTGTGGTAATTGCAGTACTCACTGTCATAGCAATCCAATGCTATAAATTGCTATGTCAGGTAGGCGTAGCCCTTTCAGCTTTCCAAAGTGGGGCCCATGCTTGTTTGCTGTGGACACCATTGTGCAAGTCAGAAGATTGGTATAGTTCTTATATCTGAAGCTAGGGGTATAGCCAGTGATTTAAATGTTCTACTCAGACCTGAATGTTGCCACTTCCAGTACACAGTTGTCAGTGTAGAATTGTACTCACCCCTACAAATGCTAACACAAGATACATGGGAGTATGTACTTTCTTTTCTACTTATACAATTAACTGCCATACAAAAGTAGTTATTGAGATGTATTCATTTGGCACATGAACTGTTTGCGAACTGCTATACTGTGAATATTAATGTACTCACTTCTGCACAGTTTGTGCTTTTTTATTGTTGACATTAGCACAGGATGCTCAAGAAAACTGGACAATTCCAGTACTGAGTATGCCTACCTACATCCTTGGTAGAGCCTGAACACACAGGTATATTGTACATTTGGGTGGGGATGCAGACATACAGAGAGCATTGTGTATTATTGTTTGAATGTTATCTTGCTGGACTTAAAGGATTGCTGTGTACCTGTTGGTTTAGCAAGGCAAGTAGTCTGTCTGCATTGCTCCCAACTGTGGACCTATCTAGATGGTAGCTAGATGTTAGGCTGTTATTCTCTGTCTGTGCAATGCACAAGTCTTTTCAGCACTGGTACAATGGCATTGTTACAGTCGTTTGCTACCAGTGCATGGCTACATCCTTTAGTATTTCAGTGTTGTACTCCTACATAAGGGTATGCTTGTGGAACTCCTTCCAAAGCTATTTGAACAGTGTGTAACAGCAGGAAAGCTGATATGCCTGTGTGTTTCTGCCTTGGCCAGGCCTCTGAAACACTCAGGTACATATTTGAACAGAGTGAGGTAAAGGTAGGTAAAAGTGAGGAACACCTTCAAAATTTTAGAGACAGTAAGTGGAGGCTTCGGGAGAACCAGTGCATATGGATTACTACACCTTTTCTGAGGTACAAGCGGTGTCTAACTCCTACATATTGTCATTATTCATTAGGTGTAATACCCCACCTTTCTGCCTAACGTCAGTACTTTTCAGTGGATTCAGGGGGACACAGCTAACATATGTTTCAAAATCAGGGACATCCTTGAAATGTAGTCACAGTTGGGATGTATGTCCTCTGCCCTAATCAGATATGCCACTGTTTGTCCTGCTATGATACTGTGTGGGGGTTGTAAAGTGCTGCTGTAACATCATTTACTGCTAGAATGGCTGGTTCTCTTATCACAGTCATGTAATGCAATTCCACAACAACTGCTGGCAAAGTTCCACAGAACAGGTTTTGTGTTATGGCATTCCTATTTTTCCTTTACATTCACTCATTCTTATGCATGATATATCTATTTCAGCAATAACCTGCTGTATATCTATTGTGGCTTAGTGGTACTTCATGCAGTCTAGTGTGTCCAAGGTCTGGGGTTCGAAACTGACAGAGGTGATTTATTTTGCTGCTGAGCAGAACAAGGGCCCTCACATGCAGGGTGACTAAGGCACTTTTAAGCAGTTGTAAGTGGGTTTGCGCAGGTTTGCGTGAAGCTTAGCAATGCTTAGCTAATGCACACACGTGCACACTCGTGCAAACCCGCTAACTACTGCTTAAAAGTGCTTACTCTCGCTAACCCTCGCGCTCATTTCTTTGAAAGAAAAGAAAATGGGGAGATAGGACAGTGGTGAAAAAGGGGCACAAAGAGGGAAAGACAGTAAGGAAAACAGCTCGGGATGTGCAGGACGGGTGTAGGGAAGGACCATAGCTTCCCATTTCTTTTACAGCAACAGCTGTGCATATGCAATCATTTTGGAGGGAAATATGAAACCTTCCACCCCTGAGAGAGGGGTGAGGACAGCAAAGTATGTTGTACTGCCAATTAAATTACATTTTATATGTCCAGCAGACATGTGTGCAAAATGGGCAGCTATGTATGGGGCGTAAATTTTATTTGGAGCAGATTGCCCTTTTTTTTCTTTTTCCAGGTGAGAGTGGAATGTGGGGTAGGGGATGTAGGTATATTTGGGGAGGTAGGTTGGGGAGGTAAACAGACAGGACAAACAAGACGCATACAGGGGTGGAATATGACACATGTGGGGGGTGAACAACATTGACGGGGAAGGATGTTTGGAAAACGCAAGCCCATGAGCCCACAGATGGCGACAGTGGAACTGAGATCCCTACCCATGGGCAGTCACCACTGCACCTTCACAGACAAGAGGGTGGCTGTGCTGGGGGCTGCATGGGAAGGGCAGGCTCACCTGTGAGTCGCACCACTCGTGCCTCAAGCTGGCGTAGAGGATCAGTGACAGAATGCTGGATCTCCCTACGCACCACAGCCCGGACTGTTCGGAGGGTGAGAGGAGGCCCTCCTCCACCCACACTTGCATGGGGGAAGGGACGAGCCACATCCCCTGCAGCACTTCCACCCAAAGGTGGCACAGGCCCAATGAAGGAGGAGATCCCAGGTTGGGCACCAGACCTGCTGCTGCCAGATGCCATCGCCAGCTAAGGTGGAACAGGTGGGTCCGCTGGGACCGACCTTCCCGTACGTTCTATGTTTAGGAGGATTTAATGACAATATGGGTTGGTAACAGCCAACAGCATTCCAAATTAGTTGTAACAGCATGCAGTAGTATTCCCATTAACCCAACACACCAGAGTTGCAATAGTTGAACAGCAAGCATAACACTTGCATATATAGAACAACAGTGGACATTCCAACAGCATGCAGGATTAATTGGTGGCAACAGGCCACCAAGATTGTGGTATCTGAACAGGGCACATGCATCAAAGTAAATGCAGATATTTATAAACCAATAGGACATATGTCCCAACAAATGTTTTGAGATTAGACATACCCATTGAGGTGTGGAGTTGCATTGTTTATGCACATACAGTAGGGTGTAAAAAGATACCTCCATTAACAACTTATATATACTTATAGTTTACACTACATTCCTATTGACTGCAGGTGTATATCCTCTACATGTATTATTACACTAGGCAATGTCCGTTAAATTGTGAAATGGGTTTTGCTAGTTCTTTATATACCTGACCTGTATCTGGCATACAAACTGTCCAGAATGCAGATGTTACTGCCTCGTATTTATACATTATATTTATATTTATATATCTACATATCTAGATGTGTTCAGGTGACATTATCAATTATATTTTAACAGCCCCCTACATTTCTAGCAGCACACTGACATTTCTGGGGAACACAATAACGAGCTACTCATGTGCCAGATTAACCTGTACATGCCGGCCATGAACCAACAGTTGAGGACTGTATATATACTTAACAGCTACTGGCACTCCCTTCATCCACTTTATATGGGCCTACCCAAGTGTGGGTTGACAGCGTTTAATACAACAGTACTATTTCTATAATGCAAGAGTACAACAACATATCAAAGAAAGTGACACGGACACACTCCAGGAATTATACCTTTATTAATTACATAACACACTTTTCTGGAGGCTCTCTCATTTATTTGATATAACAGTGTATGCAGAAGACTTATTCAAGACATATTATACCTTTATTAATCAGTTACAACACTCTTTTTCAGGCTCTCTCACTTATTTTATATAACAGTACATGCAGAGAAGTTATTCAAGACTTATTGTACCTTTATTATTGGGCTACAACACTTTTTTTCAGGCTCCCTCACTTATTTTATATAACAATACATGCAGACTAATTACTAACCTGCCTGGTGGTGCAGCCTTAGCAGCCTATCTGCATAGGCTTGCTGATTCGCAGCATGGACACCTGCAGCTGAAGTAAATGAAGTGATATTGAGACATGCCTATCCATAATATGGACTACAATAGCAATTCTTACATACTTCATTCCATGGCTACCTACTCAGTAGTGGGGTATTTTCCATCCCACGGGCCCCCTGTATCCACTGCTTCAGTCAGTCCTCCTTTCATCTCTTCAGGTCTGAGTAGTGGTGTCTGACCTGCTCACCAGTCCGAGGGACACCTGTGGCACTGGTGTGTTCATGAATTAGACAGTTCCAGGCTTCCGCTTTGTATTGGGTGCCTTGGAACTGGTCCTGCAGGAGTCTATCCTCATGATTATGGATGAGGAGCCAAACCATTACTTTTGACTCCTCAATGCCCCAACGTTGCGCTCGGAATCTAGAGCCCTCTCCAACACCGGCCATGCTGACTGCAGATGGGAGCTACAACCAGTTATGCCAAGTATTCCCACCTATGGAGCTTAAAAATGCCTCATTTCTCACACTTATCTGTGATTGACCGGTTTTGAAGAAACTCAGCTGAAAGCACACCTGCTTAGCAATTGATCAACTTCTATTGATATGTATGTGTGTGTTGAAAGTGCATGCATATGAAAAGCTGTCATGGCTTAGTGGTTCAGTACTGTGATTATGGTGCACAGTATCCCGGGTTTGAGGCCTGTCATTGCCTTTTATTTTACTACTGGCCAGACCGGCTAGGAGGTGTAGCTGTGTTTAGCCGACTTTGCTCAACTTTGCCCAACATTGCTCTACATTGCTCGACATTGCCTGACATTGCCCGCCGTTGCGCTGGCTAGCGCAGTGCATAGCTATGCACGAACATGTTCTATTAGCGCTATTTGGTGCGATGAGCAGCTCCGTGCAAAGCTATTGTGCTAGTTAAAGCGGTGCTAAGCTATGAGCAATTATACTGAAATGTGCTTAATTCTGAAAAACTTTGCTTAGCAGTGCTTCACATTGCTTAATATTCGTTACTTATGCATTCATCAGTATGCATAACCATTTCACTTTCTGATATATACATATATATATATATATATATATATATATATATATATATATATACAAAATTCATTCACTACTACATAGGCCATTTCAATGCTTTTTACTACAATTTTAATGATAAATGTCAGGAATTCTTTTCATATACAGATTTCCAACAGAAAATAAAAAGGGGAGTGGTGGGACTCGAACCGGGAATGCCTCCTCTTTGTGCGAAGGTTCTACCACTACACTATTGCTGTTTTGCTTAATTTGCATATAAGTATCTTATTATCCTCTTTGATGTCTTAACTGCTAACTGTAGCTAAGCAATGGGCAAACCCACGCAAACATGCGCAAATACGGGCAGCTATATCGGGAATAATAAAAAAAAAATAAAAGTTTTACATTTTATAACTGTACTGGGGTTTAGGATGTGGGGGAGTGTAGTGTTGGGTATGTACACATTTGAGCGGACTCGCTCATGTCAGTTGATATTTCCCAATTGTGAGACTTGCATGAGCGTGGAATTTTGGACTGCTCGGCAGTCCGACATGCCTCCTGCACTCGTGCATGCTCCATGTTAGCCTTTAAGTTGGGGCAGCGCACCCTCATTAATATGCATGGCATGCTGCCGTCTTACTCTTAGACTGGCGTTTCCGTGTAAGACTACTTTAGTCTTACACGGAGGATTCGTGAATCCTGGGGTATATCTTACAGTTCTGACTGCAGCCAGAGATGAAATGTCTGTGAGAAGCCTAGCTTAGTAGCTCTGTAGGAAAAGTGGAAGTGTTAAAATTGTTTTACAGCTTCCAGATGCTATAACATATCTTAGCAAAATTCTATGTGTGTGTGTATTGTGACACATATGTGCAAGATGCTGGCTCAAGTTTATAATAAAGGGGGTAGTGTGGAAACCAAAGTCAGGAGAACAGATGTAACTTCATTCTATAGTCAGCACTGAAATGATACTTAGATATTAGTGAGAGATGTCACTCAACACTCTGTTATCAGAACTGACAAGACCACTCACCCACATCATCTTTCCACACTGTAGAAAGTAACTTAACTAGGGAACAGTAATTCTTTAATCAGTCAAGAAAATATAGTGAGATTAGTCAGATATTGTTTTTCTGTATCTATACGGATCTATCCATCTGTGTTATTTTTAATATTTCCTGTGATTGAAACTCTGGTGTTTATTGTAAATAGATATTTAGTATTTTCATGTTCTTTTGTTTATTATTAAATATATTTAAACTTTTAATTGTGGCTGGCCTTTTAACAGAATATTTTAACCTTTGAAAGTACTTATTTCCTGAGTATAATTGGATACTCAGTTAAGAACCTTAGATAGCTGTGTTTGTGGGTGTTCTGGTGGAGGTGTATCTACTTATAGTCTGGGTGGAGGTGGCAGAGACAGTAAAGCTGTGCCAGCCTTTCCCAGGTATATGTGTGTGTGAAAACCAAAACTCCAAGAGAGAGTGTGTGCCTGCTACCTTGAACAGGGACACTGAGAGCACTGAGTTTACAGAGATGGTGGTGGATAACTTGGCTTAAAACACCTGGATAAAGACTTAACCCTACAGCTGTGTCAGTTGGGAGTCTTATTTGGGCCTGGACAGGGAAGTCCAGCCACAGGACTGGGTGTGATCCCTGTGTGCTCTTAAGGGAAATTGTGCTTGGTGCAGACAGCTGCATCTGAAAATACTATGTGTATCTATTTTTTTTTCCAAGTGTATGTCCCTCTCAGGTGTCAGTGGTGAGGATTGAGTCTCCTTGATTACTGTCCCAAAGGAGGGACATCACATATTGGTGAGCTGTGCTGTGCATATTAATTGAACTTCTGTAGCCCGTAGGCAGTTGTCACTGAAGGTGTGTGTAGTATCAGCAGCCACAAAGTAAACATACAGAGTTTCACTTTTACAACAGTTTTATTTACCCTTTGTTACTTTAGTCTATTTAGAGAAAGCAGGCAAAAATGTCAGTAAAGGATTACGGCAAGCTGACAAAGAACCAGATGGCCAAGGTGTGCAAATCCAAAGGATTGGTGCATGCCAACCTGACTAAATAGGAAATGATTTCAGCTTTAATCACAGCTGCAGCATGGACCAACAACCAGTCTGGTGACAGAGATTTGCAGCCCTCAGAAATGAGACAGTGCACCTTTTCCTCAGAGGACTTAAAACTCCATCTGGAGGTTAAAGAGACTTGAACTGGAGGCCAAACATTTGGAATTAGAATCAGCAGTGAGACTACGGCATTTGGAGGCTAAAGAAAATGAGAGACTGCAGTGTTTGGAGGCTGAAGAAAATGAGAAGCAGCATCTACATGAAAGGGACATGCTGATTTTTCAGCAGGAGCATGGAGGTAATGGGGAAGGGAATAAAAATCCCAGAAAAAACAAATGTCAATAAATTTCTTCCACAGTATAAAGAAGGTGATAATTTTGATAGTTTTATTCATATATTTGACAGAGTATATAAGCAGTACGGTGTTGACCAAGGCTCTGGGTACAGTTCCTGAAACCCTTAATCTATGATAAAGCTCTAACTGCTGTTTCTAAATCATCTGATACTGATTGCTTAAACTATGATAAAGTTAAACAAAGTTTATTGGAATGTTTTAAGTTAACACCTGAAGCTTACAGAAAAAAGGTTCATGAGCATAGACAAAAGGCAGATGAAAGTGTATGTGATTACATTGCTGAGTTAATCACTCATTTTCATAGGTGGGTGAGTAGCTGTCACTTTCGAAAGGCTAGCAGAACTTTTGCTGAGGAAACAAGACCTTACCACTCTGCCTGAGGACATGAGAATCTGGTTGGCAGACCAGGAGTGTAAATCTGCAGATGAGCTGGGGAGAAAAGAGGATCTCCACTTAGCAAGCAGGACATCACTGCACAAGAAGAGAATACTCACTGCTGCACATGGATATAAGGGATTCCCCAGTGGGCAACCTAAACCACCCAAACCAAGTCCACCAGTAACAAGGGAAGCCACTAGTTCAAGTACATGGCGGGATCAAGGTTTAGATGTCTTAAATGTAACCAGAGTGGGCATGTAGCAAGGTTGGGAACATAAGGTGGGGGAGCCAGCAAGTGGGAATAACAGTATGCCAGTGGTAAGTTGTCTGGAGACAACAGGGGTACCAAACGATCATCTGAGTTTGAATCCTATCTTAGTGGATGGAAAACAGGTCACTGCTAAGAGAGACACAGCCTCTGACATAACCATTGTGAAGCCTGCAATGGTTAAGGAGGAGCAGTACTTACTTGGGCAGTCCATTCCAGTCAGAGCTTTAGGAGGGACTCCCATTCCAAATACCTTGGGCCAGGGTTCAGCTTGACTGGGAGGGTGGAAAAGGAAACATGCAAGCAGGTGTGTTTCAGGATAACTTTACAGATGTCTTGATTGGGAATGATTTTGACAATGCAGTACCTTGTGTGCATGCAATTACTCTCAGTCAGGCTTGGAGACAGACATGTGGGTCTGGTAGCCTGGGGGAGACCCAGACAGACCTCACATCTGAAGCCTTGACTGGGGACATGGCTATTTCAGGGAGAGATCTACCCTATAGAAGTGAGCCTGAAGATGAGCCACAACTGATGGTAGGTACTGATGGTCCCTTGGATAGGGTGACTGCAAGGGCAGAGGTGAGTGGTAGTACCCAGGCTGATAGTGAGGCACCACTATCAGAAGATACTGCACTTCCTGTGAAAGGGGATCTGGGAAGGGTCACAAAGGTAGAGCTGAGACAGGCTCAGCTCTCAGACCCTACATTATGAGGCTTAAGGGAGGTTTCTAAGGAGGCAGCTGAGTTTTAAGGAAAAGGGAAATCTGTATACTGGAACACAGGGTTACTGTGTAGAGAGTGGTCTCCTGAGGGTGTGCAAGAGGGTGAGGTAATACAGCAGTTGGTAGTGCCCAGAGCCTACCATCTGGCACTTCTAGCCATAGATGATGGCATTCTTTTTGCAGAGCATATGGGCATAAAGTGAACTAAGATACATATTATGCAGAACTTTTATTGCCCTGAGATTTCAAGGGATATAACAGGGTAGTGCAGGACCTGTGAGCAGTGACGAAAAGTAGGCAAGGCAAGAGACACATTTAATGCTCTTTTGATGCCTTTGCCTGTGATTGAGAAGCCATTTCAGAAGGTAGCTATGGATATTGAGGGGCCTCTGAGTATTCCAAGTTCCTCAGGAAAGAAGAATATCCTGGTCATAGTAGATTATGCTACTAGACACCCTGAGGCTGTGGTTCTGTCCTCCATCAAGATGGATAAGTTGGCAAATGCTTGCTAGAGATTTTCAGTCTGGTAGGTTTCCTAAGACAAATACTGTCTGACAGAGGTGCCAATTTCATGCCAGAACTGCTGTCTTGTCTGTGGGAGCACTGTGGGGTGAAACACCTAAAGATCACCCCTACCACACCTACACTAATGGTCTTGTGAAGATGTTAAACTCTACACTAAAGACCATGCTAAGGGCATCTGCAAACCAGTTTAAGAGAGAGTGTGACAAATATTTGCACCATCTGCTGTTTGCATACAGACAGGTACCCCAGGAATCCATAGGTTTTTCACCCTTTGAATTGCTGTACATGCATAGGGTGAGGGGCTATTTTGATTTGATTTTTGATGGTTGGGATGGTGAGTCTAAATCCCACATGCAGTCTGTTGTGGCATATGTTCTAAACCTCAGGACAAGGCTTAGGAAGCTCATGGGTTTGGCCCAGGAGAACCTGACAGGAGCCCAACAGCAGAAAAAGGTCTGGTATGACAGGAATGCTCGAGCCCGACAGTATGCTGTGGGACAGTGGCTTATGGTGCTCATTCCTGTCAGACACAAGCTGCAAGTAGCTTGAGACAGACCCTTTGAAGTGGTAAAGAAGGTCAGTGATGTTAACTACATGGTAAACCTGCTAGGCAGGAGGCAGGGGCACAAACTGTACCATGTCAATATGATGAAACATTACCATAACAGGGAGGTCCTGGTGCTGATTACTTGCAGTAGGTGTCAAGAGGAGTCTGATGGGGATCTATGGCTACATTGAGCCAAGTTACTAAGCTGGAGCCTAGGGTTGCAGGCATATGCCATGACAGTGCAGCACCACAGTAAGGTCAGCAATGCCAATGCAGATTGGTTCTCAAGACATGTTATGGGTTAATGTATTCCCAGACGGGTTCATTCCTCTCAAACAATGTTTCTCCCGGGTCACTTGAGAAACTAGCTTGAATCTTCAAAGGAGGGAGAGATGCAATGATGTGAGGTTGTGCCAGCTATGCCAGAGAAAGTAGGGCAGTACATGTGTAACATATGCCAGGATAGCCATCTGGAGTTTTGTAAAGAATTATATGCCATTTGTATATCAAACTAATTTGTACAGGTGATTGTGTTGAAAATGTATTTGTAAAGTTGGTTGTGTTAGAAAAATGTACCATCACTGAGTCCTGCTGGACAGAAAAGAAATACACCTGTATGTCAGGCTGTATTGTAACTGTTGAAATAAATATATTGTAATAGAGAATACTGGAAGAGAAGAGGTTAATCTCTGATCAGCTAACTTTGAAAAATAGTCTGAAATTAACTTAGCTGGTTAAGGCCATAAATATTGTATCTTACAGTTCTGGCTGTAGCGAGAGATGAGATGTCTGTGAGAGGCCTGGTTTTGTAGCTGTGTAGGAAGAGTGGAAGTGTTAAAATTGTTTTACAGCTTCAAGATGCTGTAACACATCTTAGGAAAGCTCTATGTATATGTGTATTTTGACACACGTGTGCAAGATGCTGACTCAAGTTTCTAGTACAGGGTTTAGTGTGGGATCCAGAGTCAGGTGACCAGATGTGATGTCATTCTATACCCAGGACTGAAGTGATATTTAGATATTAGTAACAGATGTCACTCAATGGTCAGCACTCTGTCATTGGAACTGACAAGACAAGTCATCCACATCATTTTGCCTTGCTGTAGTAAGTAACTTAACTAGGGAACAGAAATTCTTTAATTAGTTTAGAAAATATAGTGAGATTAGTTAGGTATTGTTTTTCTTTGTTTGTGTGAATCTATCCATCTGTCTTACTTTTAATAATTCCTGTGAATTGAAACTCTGGTGTTTATTGTAAATAGATATTCAGTATTTTCATGTTATTTTATTACTTATTACTAAATATATTTAAACTTTTCATTGTTGCTGGTCGTTTAGAGAATATTTTAACCTTTGAGAGTACTTATATTTATGTGGTGGCACTGTGGCCACTCTTGAAAGTCTTGCTGCCTTGGTGAAAAACTTCAATTTGTATTAATATTAATTTAATTCAGCATAATTGGATACCTTGTTAAGAGCCTTAGAGTAGCTGGCTTTGTGGCTGTTCTGCTGGCAGTGTATCTACCTTATTGTCTGGGTGGATGTGGCAGATCTAGTAAAGCTGTGCCAGCCTTTCCCAGGTGTGTGTGTGTGTGTGTGTGTGTGTGTGTGTGTGTCATGTGTGTGAAAACCAAAGCTCCAAATGATTGTGTGTGTCCACTACATTGAACAGGGATACTGAGAGCTCTGATTTCACAGAGATGGTGGTGGAGCACTTGGCTTGGAATGGGTCTATATCAGCATTTTGAAAACATAATAGGTTGAATCACTAAATGTCAAACTGAAATGATCGACCTATTACATTTTCGAATGCCGATAAAAAAATACCCCCCCAAAAAAATACTAAAGTGTGTAGATAGGGGGCAAGCCCCCATGCACCCCCACTTGGGGAAATGCACCCCCACACCCCCTGATACTTAAATATACCAACTCCGAGACCGCACTACATTGAGGTAAATAGAAATCTCCCCTTACGGAAATTTCTGTTTACCCATTCAATGTTCTGCCCTTTCGGCATTCTCGATGCAACAATATCAAATTCGATATTGTCAGCATTCGATATGCTGATATAGACCCACTTGGAACACCCACTAAGGACTTAATTCTATAGCTGTGTCAGGCAGGAGTCTTATTTGGGCCCTGGAGAGGAAGTCCATTCCCAAGACTGGGTGTGCTCCCAGTGTGCTCTTAAGGGAAATTGTGCTTGGTACAGAGAGTTGCATCTGAAAATACTGTGTGTATCTATTTTTGTTCCAAGTGATCATCCCTCACCAGTGTCAGTGGTGAGGAGTGTGGCTCTTTGATTATTGGTCCAGAGGAGGGACATCACAGTTTCAGCAAAAGCTAGGTAATATAATATGTAGGTTATGGTTCTGTTTGTAAACAGATTTGCGTAGCTTCAATACTTTAAAAATACAGGGAAGAGCAAACTCCTGGTTCAGAGACAATTGCAGCTGCTATCCAGTTTGTATATAGATGTGATACACAATATAAATAAGTGTTAAAGCAACTATGAGACAGTTATACTTCAAAGGTAGCTGTTTACTAAAAGTGTAGATCAATACATCTGCAGAGGTACACTTCCAGGACATAATTTGGAAGTCTGTATGGAAACAGAGCACATCAACACAGTAGAAGGAGAGAGAGTGTGTGTGTATGTGTGTGTGTGTGTGTTTGTGTGTGTGTGTGTGTGTGTGTGTGTGTGTGTGTGTGTGTGTGTGTATGTGTTACACTTCAAAACATCTAAAACTCATAACCTCTAAATTCAAAACATCGAGACCAGAACATGTAAAACCCAGAACATCTAAAACCCATAACATCGAATCTCATAACATCGAAACTTTGCATCACAACATTGAACACTACAAATCTGATGAAAATAACATCCCCTCCACCTATAACAACACCAAACTAACAAACACACTTTTCACTACATTTTTGCAGGGGGGCAAGCCCCCCTGCCCCCCCCCATAAATTAAATATACCAACTCCGAGATCAAACTGCAGTGGGGAAAAGTTAATTTCCTAACCCCACTGCATTGTGATTACCATAAAGAATGTACACATAATGTCTATATCACTTACCTGTATGGCCTAAAAAACACATACAGAGTGGCAAAATAAACACTATATAAATAGTATAAATTCCTACACTATATAAATAAAAACGATATAAATAAAAACTATAACATCTCATACTGATACCACAAGAAAAACAGATTAAACTATGAGATTTACACATTTCATAATACACTATTCCATATTATACATTTTCGATGTTATGAAATTTGATGTTATGAGTAGTAGATGTTGTGGTCTAGATGTTTTGAATTTAGATGTTATGAGTTTTAGATATTTTGAAGAGTAACTGTGTGCGTGTGTGTGTGTGTGTGTGTGTGTGTGTGTGTGTGGTGTATGTACACAGAAATATTATTGGGATCACCTGATTCTATTCAAATAAAAATCATTGTTTTTTTTACCCCAAGTTTGTTCCTTTCCCTGTATTGTGCAACCATACAGGTTGTCACACTAAGGAAGGGAAGGAATGAAGGTGAAGACTCCACATAACAGGTTAAATGGGTATAGTACTTTCACAAAAAGATTTATTTATTTATTTAGTTATTTAATTTTATTTTTTCAGTTTTAACAAAATGTCATGTTGTACATGCATATATATATATATTTATCTACATAATATATCACCTCTAGCTATTTATGATTACATCATAACCTGTTGAATTGTGGTATACTGAAAGTTATAATACTGAATGTAAAACACTGAAATGTAAAATGTTGGAATTTTACAGAGATACACTGCACCAATAACCATCCAGTCAACAAACAATATCTCTCCACTGTTAGTGAAACTCAGAAATATGTGCTAACATGGGATTAGTGTGGGGGGCAGGGCATGGCACTTCCAGCTTGCTATAACATATAGACAAGTAAGTATTATGATTTCAGAATTTTGGCATTTCAACATTGTACATTCGGTATTATAAGTTTCAGTATATTTCTTTTCAGTAAAGTACAAACATATAATCACAAAATCAGTCGCCAACAAACACCTTAATAAAAAACGCTGTAAGGTATCACTGACGGCTGTCTTTCTTGTTCACGTTCACGTACACAAATCCAAACACTTCTTAGTGATAATCCAAAATACGATGGCCAGGTTACATCCAAATAGATTTTATTGCAAAACAAACAAAATAAAACAGATTTAGCTCTTTCATCTCCTAATGCAGTGACTTCATCAGAATCATCTGCTTTACCATTCTTTTATCATTTAAATAATGCTGAGGTTCATTCCATTGGCTAATCAATTAATAAGACACTTTTAACCTGTAAAAATATGGTAAGTTATAATGTATAAATAAATCATGTCACTATTAGTATTTGCAGTATAAACAACTAAGTATACTATTAAATAAACAAATGCAGATCAATAATAAACTAATAAATTATTTAACACACAATAGAAAATAGAAAATAGAAACATCCTACCAAAATCCTTAATATACTGACTTATATAACACTAAGCGAGTAAAATTGGAACTAATAAAACACAGGTTGACTTTTTTCCTATAACAGTGAATCAAAAACTGTGCATGTAATGTTAAAGTACCTATATATATATATATATATATATATATATATATATATATATATATATATATATATATATCTCATTTGTACAAAAGTTACTACAGTGTATTATATTTCATCTTCTAAAAATCATATTCTAAAATCACACAATGTGTATCAATAAGTTAATAAAAATACATTAATAAAATACAAATTATTACCGCATATTGGTCTCAATCACATCATTGACTACTTATTAAATTAATAAATTTATTATGAATATCAATATATTAAAATCTATATAATAAATTTTTGTGCAATTGAACAAAGTATCCATTCCAATATAGGTCATACATATTATATACTATTATATATAGCATATATAAAAATATTAAATTAATCAATGATTACATGTACATTAGGATTATTGTTGCTTACAACACCAGGAGTAGCCATTACTCAATTTAATATTTTTATATATACTATATATAATAGTATATATAGTATATACTATATATAATAGTATATAATATGTATGACCTATATTGGAATGGATACTTTGTTCAATTGCACAAAATTTTATTATATAGATTTTAATATATTGATATTTATAATAAATGTATTAATTTAATAAGTAGTCAATGATGTGATTGAGACCAATATGCGGTAATAATTTGTATTTTATTAATGTATTTTTATTAATTTATTGATACACATTGTGTGATTTTAGAATATGATTTTTAGAAGATGAAATATAATACACTGTAGTAACTTTTGTACAAATTATATATATATATATATATATATATATATATATATATATATATATATATATATAGGTACTTTAACATTACATGCACAGTTTTTGATTAACTGTTATAGGAAAAAAAGTCAACCTGTGTTTTATTAGTTCCAATTTTACTCGCTTAGTGTTATATAAATCAGTGATCAGCATTATGGTTTCATGCCAGGAAAGAGCACTACAGATGCGATGTTTGCTCTGAGAGTGTTGATGAAGAAGTAGAGAGAAGGTCAGAAGGAGTTGCATTGTGTCTTTGTAGATTTAGAGAAAGCATATGACAGGGTGCCTAGAGAGGAGTTGTGGTATTGTATGAAGAAGTCGGGAGTGTCAGAGAAGTATGTAAGAGTGGTACAGGATATGTACGAGGGTAGTGTGACAGCGGTGAGGTCTGCTGTGGGAGTGATGGATGCGTTTAAGGTGGAGGTGGGATTACATCAAGGATCAGCTCTGAGCCCTTTCTTATTTGCAATGGTGATGGACAGGTTGACAGACAAGATCAGACAGGAGTCCCCGTGGACTATGATGTTTGCAGATGACATTGTGATCTGTAGTGAGAGTAGGGAACAGGTGGAGGAGACCCTGGAGAGGTGGAGATATGCTCTAGAGAGAAGAGGAATAAAGGTCAGCAGGACTAAGACAGAATATGTGTGTGTGAATGAGAGGGAAGATAGAGGAATGGTGAGGATGCAGGGAGTAGAGGTGGCCAAGGTGGATAAGTTTAAATATTTGGGAGCAACAGTTCAGAGTAATGGTGAGTGTGGAAGAGAGGTGAAGAAAAGAGTGCAGGCAGGATGGAGTAGGTGGAGAAGAGTGTCAGGAGTGATTTGTGACAGATGAGTACCAGTAAGAATGAAAGGGAAGGTCTACAAGAGGGTAGTGGGACCAGCTATGTTATAGGGGTTGGAGACAGTGGCATTGACAAAAAGGCAGGAGTCAGAGCTTGACGTGGCAGAGTTGAAGATGTTAAGATTTGCACTGGGTGTGATGAGGATGGACAGGATCAGGAATACGTATATTAGAGGGTGAATCCAGGTTGGAAGGTTTGGAGACAATGCCATAGAGGCAAGATTACATTGGTTTGGACATGTGCTGAGGAGGGATGCAGAGTATATAGGGAAAAGATGCTAAGGATGAAGCTGCCAGATAACAGGAAAAGAGGAAGGCCTAAGATAAGGTTTATGGATGTGGTGAGAGAGGACATGCAGGTGGTTGGTGTAACAGAGCAAGATGCAGAGGACAGGAAGAAATGGCAAAAGTTGATCTGCTGTGGCAACCCCTAATGGGAGCAGCCAAAAGAAGAAGAGGAAGTGTTATATAAGTCAGTATATTCAGGATTTTGGTAGGGTGTTTCTATTTTCTATTTTCTATTTTCTATTGTGTGTTAAATAAGTTATTAATTTATTATTGATCTGCATTTATTTATTTAATAGTATACTTAGTTGTTTATACTGCAAATACTAATAGTAACATGATTTATTTATACATTATAACTTATCGGATTTTTAGGGGTTAAAAGTGTCTTATTAATTGATTAGCCAATGGAATGAACCTCAGCATTATTTAAATGATGAAAGAATGGTAAAGCAGATGATTCTGATGAAGTCTCTGCATTAGGAGTTGAAAACGCTAAATCTGTTTTATTTTGTTTGTTATGCAATAAAATCTATTTGGATGTAACCTGGCCATCATATTTTGGATTATCACTAAGAAGTGTTTGGATTTGTGTACGTGAACGTGAACAAGGAGGACAGCCTTCATTGATACCTTACAGCATTTTTTATTAAGGTAACAAGTACAAACATACATATATCAGCTTAAATTGATCTTTGCAATAGACAACTACCTTTTTAATCAACCAGTTCAAGTGATTCCAATATGAGAGCAGAACCACAATGGCGCTCCCATGGGCTTTACAGATGGACAAGACTTTTTCTACACCTCCATGTGCTTGACATATCACAACTCAAAGTAATTTGTTTAATGATTGCACAGTCAGCCACACATGAATCGACTAAATGACATTTTACTAGATACATACATACACATACATACTCATACACACAAAAATATTTATCTAACTATAGATATAGATATATTTATAGATATAGCAATATATATATATATATATATATATATATATATACATATATATATATATATACATATATATATAGTTAAGAAATAAACAAAGTAAAACCACTCAAAAGCAGCAAATAGATGAAAGAAGCATGCAGAAGAGACCACCAGCAAAATCCAAGTTTATTTAAGCGCTTTTCGTCAAGTTTCAGACTTCATCAAAATCAGGATTCTGATGAAGTCTGAAACCTGATGAAAAGTGCTTAAATAAACTTGGATTTTGCTGGTGGTCTGTTCTGCATGCTTCTTTCATCTATAAATAAAGTAACAGAAAAAGAATGTAACTTAGTACAGATAAAATATAGTTTTGCAGCCTTAAGGGTAGTGAACACTTTCTCTAGGAATAACAAAACATAAACAGGGAAACCTAATTGCTCAGGAATGATTACTCTTGATACTGGCATACAAGTTATTAACATAGACCTTAAGAAATGTGTCATAGATCACTTTGCATTCTTATTAAAAATAGAAAAAACAGCATTCAAAATGGTATTACTTTGATGTAATAAACCCTGGTTTTAAAACAATACCAACTTGAATCATAGGACACTCACTACCCCTGTTGTAGAAAAGGATGTCTAATACAGCTGCATTTTTTTCAAACCGATGTCAATATAGCACTGCTCAATATTAGAAGCCTGAATAAAACGTTTCCTCATATAGAAGCCTTGATGACCCTACAAAGCATTCACTATTGCAGAGCGCAACAGAAATGTGGTACCAATGCAAGTGGCAACACCCACTCAATACTCATGCTTAATTCATGTACCTCTTTATTCCCTTCCTTGCTAGTGGTTAACATCTTAGTGAGGGATATCTATACTTATTTGCAACCCCATCACCCTGAAAATAATTAAACAGGATCACAACCTACAGCTCCTGCATATACTGGGATCTATATGCAAATCCACCTATCACATCACTACTAAATATGCAAACTATACATGCCCCCACTGCCCAACTTATTTATTTATATAGGTTGTTTGCCAAGGTTGCACACTGATCACAGCAGACCATTGGATGAAGAAATTCACAAAAAAAAGTAAATAAATAGAACAAATTCACAAACATAGAGTAATCACAAAAGGTAGATAATCCCATAGACAATTGAACCAATATGCAGATATTATTAAAAGAGGAGAAAATCTGCAGTGGTGGTGCTGTGGTAGCATTGTCGCCTCACAGTAAGACGCAGTCCGGTTCGATTCTCAGCTAGAACGTCATCTGCATGGAGACATGCATGAATGGGCATACCTTTGTTGAAGGTTGTGCGTCAGAGCTGGTAACTTGGCACGTAAAAATCAACTACCAATCATTAGCGGACCGGAGTTCTGCTGTGGCGACCCCTAACCGGGAAAAGCCAAAAGACACAAACAAATTAACAGAGGAGAAAAATAAATGTGAATTAATTTTAGTAGTAAATATGAAAGGGAAGCAACAGGAGAGAACAGAGGGTCAGCACAGAAGTCATGCATTCTTACAGACACTAACTACTGAACTGAACACAGTCTGGGAGATTTTAATTACCCATCAGTAAAATGGCATACATGTAAGCAACAAATATATACAATGTTTCCTGAACTTCATCAACAAAAACTCTCTTCGACAAATAGTACTCCCCCATACTAAAGGTTTAATTTATTTGATCTAGTTCTTATAAATATAGCACCTGTATGTTTCCCTCCTACTGTTACCTATCATGGTACCAGATCAAATTATGCCATCAACTGCATGTAATAGTCTCATTATAAACTCAAATTCTAGTTTCTTTTGGGACTTCCACAGGTTTAAGTGCCTAGTGCTACCTAATGACATAAGGAGTTTTAAGGGCTTACTTCCCTGGAGGATCCAACAGCTAAAAAGGCTACTTATACTATTGATTTCTCCTCCCACCATACCTCTCGAATTCTTAGACCAAGAAATCTGGACAAGGCTACAAGTAAAAGTGGGAAAAAGGCCCAAAACTAGGGACCATTTTTAAATATTGCTCTTGCAAACTTAGAAAGTTGATAGAATAACAGATTTTATATTACCATAAATTTTCTAAAAGGTATGAAGTCTGAAACTCAAATGTATGTCTTAATTTTCTGACTTCTTTAATGAGTTGCCACTAATTTGCCAGAAAACCACAATTTTATGAAAAATGGACCAAAAATATGAGTAAAAAATCTGGACATTCTGTGCAAAACTGTACAGTTGAGAGGTATGCCTCCCACCTAAATTTCTGCTTTTAAGCATCTGCCCACCTTCTCCACAAATACAATGCCAAATTAAAAAAAACAACCCTTTGTGATGCAACACCTAGATCAATAAGCTCTGCAACTAAATTAAAAAACTTTTGACCAGAGGAGTACTAATGTGGGGGTGAAGGGGCAGTCCACTCTGGATGCAGTAATCCAGAGCTGGATCCTTTAAGGAAGGGCCTTCTCTTTAAGAATGTCCTCTGTGTATGTGAGTCCCTGTGTGCAATGACACATGCACCCTATTGCCTACTTATTCCACACATGGAATTTTAATACAACACATGCCACTGCTACTTCTCTAACTCCATAGGGATTGGATAGTGTGTCTGCTGCTACCTCAGCTAAGGAGTGTTTCCACATTCCATGCCAAGGACTAGCACTGGATTAAGGTAGTGTCTGCTGCTATAAAGGTATGTGCAATGCCCTAGTTAGGGATTGCAAATTAGGGTACTTTCCCATTATCGGGGCAACCTTTATTTTAAGCACTGTACTAATTGCTTAAAATGAGCAAGGTAAAACAGCTTACTGGCTCTGTTTTGGGATGATAACAAAACACAAATTACCCCTTAACAGTGATCATTGAGAGATACCTGCACAAATAGTCTTCTTGAACAGAGCAGCCCTCCTCGTTGATTTGCCCTGTTTGATTCAAGGTAAATCACAGGATGTGGCCAAGTGTTGCAGTTCCATACTTCTTACTGTTTATAAAATGCATATTATACAACGACCCCCCATTAATATTCAAAAAACGTGCACGCTGATTGGTCAGCGTGCACATTGTAAATCAGAATTATAGTAATGGAAAAAGGTCCGGTCGCCCGGACTTTTTCCATTACTATAACTCTTTTTTTTTTTTTTTTACAGCAATGGAGAACACAAGATCTCCATTGCTTCACACTGTCTTGCTATGTTAAACTCGTTTAACATAGTGAGACAGCATTAAAAAAAGCAACGGACATTCTCCATTGCTTTTTTTAATGCTGTCTCGCTTTGTTAAATGAGTTTAACATAGCGAGACAGTTTGTAAAAAGCAACAGAGATCTTGCTTTCTCCATTGCTTTTTACAAACTGTTTCGCTATGTTAAATAGGTTTAACATAGCGAGACAGCTATAAAAAAAGCAACGGCTTGCTCCGTTGCTTTTTTAAAGCTGTCTCGCTATGTTAAACCCATTTAACATAGCGAAACAGTTTGTAAAAAGCAATGGAGATCTTGCTTTCTCCGTTGCTTTTGCCCACATCTCTGATGTACTGCGTAGGCATACACATGCGCAGTACATCAGAACTGCCATAGAATACCAGACAGCTGCGGATGGGCAGCAAGGAGGCATTATACAATGCCATTATTTAAGAAAATTAATTATTTTTTTTTTCTTAAATAATGTCATTGTATAATAGCAATAACCCACTTCTGGGTGTGGATAATGCTGGATTTACCCACGGTTGGCTTTGTTTGGTCACTCGGGCTTCGGCCTCATGACCAAACCACGCCAACCGTGGGTAAATCCAGAATTACCTACACCCAGGCGTGGGTTATTGCTATATTAATTAATACCTTGCTGTTCTGTTAAGCAAAATAGAGTCATATTTAAAATATCATACTTTATTTTGACCTCTGATGTGATTACTTTCAGTCAGTGCCATCTACATGCAGAACCACCAAGCTGTTCTACCACCTGGAATAATTGCTTACTAAGTGACAGAGCAAAAACAGCGGGTAGGCTCTGCATTGGGAAGAAAGTAAAAGTATAAGAAATGTTCGCATCCTAACAGTAATCATGCTTCTCGTTGTTTAGAAATGCATGGTAATGTAAATTTATTTTTCTATAAAAAGTTTCAAGTAAATCATAGTAGTATTTTTTAAATTGTCCCTTATGTTTCATGACAGAGAGAAGTTTGCATCATAAACCATTGTTGATTTCAGTCAGTTATGAGTTTCATACTTCGCTGGGGTCATAAAATATGTGTTGATGAAGCGCCTCTTGTTTTTTAAATTTTTAATCATTTAGAGAAATATTTTAAAAAAGCCCATGATTTTGGCATTTTTGAGCCAAAATCTCAAGCAAATAATGTGAAAGGTATGGCCTCGGGTAACATGCCCGGTAAGCAACAGCTGTTTTCATTTTATCGTTTGCTGGTAACTCTGTAATGCTGTGTTGCATTGTTTTATGTCATTATGTTGCACACTTTACATTTATTTATCTATCGTATGCTTCTACTTTATGCAGAGTTCAGAGGGACGGTTTGTTTGCCCAATATAGTATGCATCACATGCGACACATAGAGTAGGACAGTTAAACAGCAACTGTGCTACAGGAAAGAAAGTAGCTTGACATTGGAGTCCCAGAAGTTTGGTAGCTATTCATGTAGACACAGTGAGGCATGCAAACATATTTTTAGTGTGTCTCGATTTGTGCATCCAACACTTCATTGCTCTGTTGTGTTTCCCTTTTATGTGAACTGCAGTACTAAGAATATTGTGTAGCACTCTAAGTGTGAAGCATGTGATACCTACTATACTGGGAAAATGAATCATCCCTTCAGGGACAGGATTTTAGAACATCTACGTGTCATCAAGAATTGCAAGAGTACTAGTGCTTTAGCTAGACATGTAATTGAAGTAGGGGGAGATCATTATTTTAAGTTTTTTGTTTTAGAAGTAGTATCAGAAGGGAATAGGGGTGGTGTCTTGAAATATAAGACAGAAGCATGCGAACAGAAATGGATTTTATTTTTCAAGAATGACACCCACCCCGGGATTAATTACATGGTTTCACTGAAACCATTTTTAAAACAGAGACCACTTAAACACTAATATCATATGAGTATTTTTAATGTTATGATTGTGCATATTATGCTTCCTACTTGGATTTTTTGAACTAGAGATTCTTTAGTGTTTATTAGATACTAGCACTTTAAATGCTGTAATTGTTTTTTATTCATTAATTAAGCAGCGTTTTTCATTGGCTATTATTGCTTTTTAAACTGTATTGTATTAATATGCTCTTGTCTGATAAAGTGGTTACCAACCATGAAAGTGCTTACCTTGTGTGATTAAACTTTATTTTTATTTCCATTTGTAAGTTTTATTTTTTGCTGCCTTGCTGGGACTGAACTTGTGATTTTTATACTTGGCTGTTTTCTTATTTGTCCCATATCTTGGTCATTGGTTGATTGCTAATTTACTTTTTAAAATATCAGTACTATTAAATAAAGAAGTTGATAGAATATGATGAGTTTTTCTTGATTTTTTTAAATGCAATCAGTGCATGCCCATGCTAGTGCATTACAACTGTTGCCCCGATAATGGAAAAGTACCCAAATTAGTTAATTTCCTCAGGTTCAAACCCTGCACTGTGATTGCAAGAAACAAGAGCCTGAATCCTCTACACCAGCTCCCAAACTGAGCTTTGGTACATTTTCAAGGAACTGTGAGCTTCAGTGCATTTTCAAGAAAATGTGAGCTTCAAGGGAACAGAACTTTACTTTTGCTCATGCTAAGTCTCTATTCAATGTGCAACTCACTTCCTTTGTAAATAGTCATAGCACAACAGGTAGCACATCTGATTTTGATGCAGAAGGCTGTGGGTTCTACTCACACAGGAGGTACTTGGATTGCTGATACTGTGTTGTACATTAAGGGGAGGGGTTGGAGGTGCGGCAGTCCTGAGTATGTCCTCCTTTAAATGAGATACCTACTAACTATGAACCTGTTGTTGGTTTACCATCCATTCCCTATTGCAATATTACCAACTAATCACTTTTTTTAATATAGCATAGGCAATTTATTGTTCAAGAGCATTAGGCACTGAATTTGTAGATGAAACTTTGAAATATAAAGTTGTTTGCTAGCAGCAACCTCTTCATTAGTTACAGATCAGTAATGTGGAATTATTCAGATAACTTACTTTTGCAGAGACCGTGCATATTGACTGATATTGGAGAATTATAATGATAGAAGTCTGAGTGGCCTTTTGTGGTTGAAATGTTCTGAAATTGACAGTTTTGTCATTATTGGGTCATACATTTTTTTCATTGCTTACTGGACAAATGTTTAAAACTACATATTTAAAACACTCTAACAGCTGTTGCTGTATTATACTATTTAATACAATCAGAAAAGTGACTCAAAGAACACATGCATGTATGCATGGTTCTAAAATGTGTGCAAGGGGCCACCTCTGGTAAGATGAATTTTCTTTGAATGTGGGCTTCAATGCTATTTCAGTGAATGTTTGTTTCAATGGCAGAGAAGTTTACTGTTAATGCTAAGTCTGATTTCATTGTAAGACTGTTTTTTAGCAAATGTCTATTAGCATTTGTGCTACAAATTTTGAAATAAAAGTTTTTTTTTTTTTTTTTTTTTTTTAAACAAGTTTATTGTTTTAACATATAAGAGAAATATCATAACAATTTTATACAAATAATTAAAAATAGGTATTATTATAATATTCAACAAAACAACTAAAGTATTTACAAAGACATCCACTACAATCAGATCAATTAATTAAACTAAAATACTGTGCTATTGAAATTAGAATTTTTTAACAAATTTTGTAAATTATCCCATACAATAAAATGTGATGTTTTTCTAGTTGTTCTCATTCTAATTGTGCTTATTTCCATATGACACATTATATTCATAACATTTTTAAATTCATTGAACGAAGGAGGTGTATCTGAAATCCAATTTCTAGTTATTATTTTCCTAGCCACTGCTAGGATAGACCATAACAAGGGAAGCTTAATCTTTTAACACATTGAGTTACAGGTGTGTTGAATAATATAAGAGACTTAGAAATAATGAAATTATCTGTAAAAGAGCCTGCAAAAATTCATTAATTGACTTCCAGTATTCTTTCAACTTCATACAGTCATAAAACATATGAGCCCAGTCAGCATTAATTTCTACATTACATCTCTTACATAGATTATCTTTATTATTAATTTTATTCATCATCAAAGGTGTATAAAAAGATCTATGTAAAATTTCCATGTATAAAGTCTCCAGACAATGGAAGATGTAGTTCTATAAGCAGATTCCAATATATATTGTTTATCTTGTTGAGTTGGTGGGTCCCCATTAATAGAGGTGAAATAATTCCAGTATGAATCTACATTGTAAAAAGTTTCTTGTCTGATAATTTTATGTATATATGAAAGTTTACCTTTATCAGAAACTTTATGCTGTAAATTTATTATCAAGTAATCAATCAGTTTTGGAATAGATTCTTTAACTGTTATAGACATTAGATCTATTCTATCAATGAGATGTTGTCTAAAGATCTGAACCTCTAACCAGCAAGTTTCTCTTAGATCAAATTCTTGTTTTAAGAAATCTAGATTTTAACTTTATTATCAGATATCAGCTGATACCAGTACTTTAGATTATTATCTATAGCTAAATGAGCTCCTTCAGAAGTAGATGACATAAGCATACCCTGAGTATAAATTATAGGAATACAATAAAATTCCATTCCCTATACTTAGGGTGCATGAATATAAAGTTACGATAACTAATAATAATATTTAATGGGTAACAGACCATATGTTTAGGTGTAATAGGTGAAGTACAAAATTCCTTTAGCAACCACAACATGGAGTTATTTATAATCATATTTTTATGTGTTAAGGAGATTTTCATGAAGTGCATACTAATTAGCTCCCAATAATCTTTCCATTTTGACATATGACCGATCTATTAATAAAGTAATAACTTTTATAATAGAAGAGATAATATATAAATTAAAGTCTGGAAAAGAAATACCCCCTTGAGACCAGCTATTAGTATGTTTCTTTAATGCAATCCTAGGTCTATTAGGTGCCCATAAGAAATTTAACATTAGTGTATTCAGTTTCTTGATAGTTATTTTTGTAGGTGAAAGTATTATTGATTGTATTAAGTATAAAATCTTGGGGAATATTATCATTTTAATAATTGTTAAGTCTCTCCTCCATAGTAAAAAACATTATTCCAGGTATTAAAAAGATTTTGTATATTAAGAAAACAGGTATTATAGTTATTATATATAATAGATTTAATATCTTTAGATAGTATTATACCTAAATAAGTTATCTGACCTGAGTTGGGTACATATTTAGTAAAATCACTAATGAGAGTATTTTTTCGTGTATATATAGGTAGTATTTTAGTTTTTTCTTCATTGAATATTAAACCAGAAATACTTTTAAAATTCATCATTTTATCAAATAAAGACTGCATAGAAGAATTAGATCCTGCTGATGTAATTAGAACATCATCATTAAATCCAAATATCTGTAATAATTATAGACGTAAAGAAGAAAATAGTATGTAGACTGAGAGGTTTGAACAGTGGTAATGGTAAGTGGTGAGAAATAACCAAGCAATGCAACACTTGAATGGCTGTTGGGTAGAGGATACTGTGTGTGTATGGGGGATCCTGATGCATTACCCTGCCTATAGCCTCATTTGACCATGATCTGGCTCTGAAGTAAACACTTCTCCTCTTGCATTCATTCATGTGTCCATGTGTGAAAAGTGGTGCAGAATTGGAGGAAACTCAGAAGGAACTACAGTCTAGACTGGAGAGAATCACGGTTATTTTTAAAATTAACAGCAGCCTTCTAATTGTATGGTACTACAATACAGTACAGAGTTTGCAGCAGAAATGTTATTTTTTTTTGTTTAACTGAACCTGGAGAACTTGATTAATCACAGCAAGTGAATCAACCAGGACATTGTGGACTACAGGCAATAATAGGGACAGGAATAAAGGCAAGCATTTTTTAATGTGAATACAACTAGATTTTCTTTCTTATTTTTGGAGAGAGTGAGGACAGTGAATGGTGGCTTTTGGCTTGGCTAGTGTGAGTGTGTTTGCATTTGCTTAAATATTTTAAAGTTTGGCTACAATGGGTGTGTGCGTGTGTGCGCGTAAGTGTGTGTGTGTGTGTGTGTGTGTGTGTGTGTATGTGTGTGTGTGTGCATGTGTGTGTGTGTGTGTGTGTGTGTGTGTGTGTGTGTGTGTGTGTGTGTGTGTGTGTGCATGTGTGTGTGTATGCATTAGTTTAAATATTTTGAAGTTGGACATTTATGTTTTTTCATTGTACTTTGCTGCCCTCTTTTTGTTTTGGTGGGGTGGGGGGGGCAGCTGGGCTGTGGATTAAAGTAACATACTTTTTCACTTGCTCAGCTTAAATTCTGCCATTATATCTATGTTAATAAATTGGAATATTTTTTTTTTTGGTGGGGGTGGCCAGCTGTACTGCAGATGAATGTAACTTGCCCTTTTCACTTGCTCAGTTTAAATTCCATCTTTGATGTACATTAATGTGAATAAATCTGAATATTTATGCTTTTGAGAGGCTGTCAGTAACTTTATCTTTTTTATATTATTTTAAAGGCTGGGTAGTGTGCATTTGTGTGAAATTTAATTTTTTCGGTGGGGGTGTGACTAGCTGTGCTATGGGAATTTATCTTCTTCATTTGCTCAGCTTAAGACTGGTATTAAGGGCTGGCTAGTGTGCATTTCTGTGAAATAAATTAAAATATTTATGTTTTTTTCTTGGGAGAGGGTGGCTAGCTGTGTGGTTGATGGGACAAGCCTTTCTGTAGGATGGCTGAGTCTTTTGGGGATTTGATCACTGTTCCTAGTTTGCTCCTTGCTGGCCATTTTGTTTCATTTCATGATTATTACTAAAACAATTGTCATAGAGGAGGAGGTGTTAGAAAAAAATCTCTGTGGGTAAGCGAGGGTGGGTGTGTTAAAAAATATATTCCCCAGGTGTCAAATATGCTAGGTATGCCACTGGTCTGTAGTGAACTGTCAAAGTCAGATATTATATCTAACACTTATACCTTTAGAGTTTATATGCAGTGTTTCCTACTGCTCTTTTACAAAATAATGCAGATGATAATGTGAAATGTGTGTTTTTATTCAGAATCAAATAAGGGAGAACTGAAAAAAAAAATCAAGCAAAAATGTTAAATTCCTGTATCATACCAGAGCACCAAAGCTGGTATCTGGTCTGATAGGCAGATACAGTACCTATGAATGAAATAATATGCCAGGGGTAGGGGGTGTGCCTGTACCTCCTAAACCCACTCCAGTTTTAATATTATCCCCTAAATACTGCACTGATTACGAAGTGGAAATGATTTCATTACTTTTGGGATATGGCATTAACTAATATAGGAACAATACTAGCTAAGCAGTCACAGGAACCATAAGATATTTGGCCAAATACAGCTTTCAGTGGACAGAGTTAAAAGCCCTTGCCAACCTTTATAAGCACTTAATATTGTTCTCCTCCCAAATTGTGGAGGACTGTAAATAACCATGGTGTAATTTTCTGTCTGGCACTCAAATCTTCAGCACTAGTTTTAAAGGTAGTCAAGGTAGTATTTTGATTGACCTCTTGTCTTCATTTATTCCATAGGCTGGAAAGGCATTAAGCTAGAAAATTACCGCACCTATGAGTCTTGTTTATCTGTTGGTGTAGATTTAAGTCCTCTAGTTTGAGTGTTTGTAGAGTCTCAGAGTCTCTGGTTTTGTGAATAAATGGGTGAATAAATAAAACTGGGTCTTTCATGGCCAAAAAACAAGGCATGTGTCTGTTAGGAGCAGTCAGTACACTACTGAGAATAACACGAGTTGTGCTATTCTAGTGAAAGAGTTGAGGGATTTAGACATTTATTTTTCATGGTTAAAAATCACTGGTGCCTTCCCAGCTCGGCAATGTGCTTGGATTTGTACATAGCAAAGAAGGGAATTGTACTTTATGATGGGTCTGGTAAGAAAAGAGTACAGTAATAAGATAACTTCTTGAAGTTTTTCTCTTGGAAATTAACTGGGACACATAGAAGGATTTCCTGATAATAGTAGAAACATGATGATCGAGTAAGAGAGACGTCTGCCCACTAAAGTACCCAGGTCTACTATGCCAATATATGTTTGAAGATGAATACAACTTATAACATAGCAGGTGGGAGCAGTTTTTTTTTTTTTGACAAAAACTGCAATGCTGCATCTGTTTGAGACTGTTTTTAGTACACCAGGTATGTGCATATTCCAGGCCTTGTTCAAGCTGTCTAATATTAGTGGATAAACTAATAACAGCTCACAGCTTGTAGTCATCAACAAACATGGTGAACCACATTTCTGGGATATGGGTTTAGATGTCTGAAAAACAAATGCTGAACAGGAGAGAGCCCAGCAGCGATCCCTATGATATCTCACTAGCTACAATTTTATGCTCAGAGAGGGTACCAACAACTTTCATAACTTGGGATCTGTTGGACAGCCAATCTTTAATCCAGCAGATGATGCAGGGGGTTAAATTAAATTTGCCTAATTTTTCAGTAGTAGCAACATGGGATGTCTCAGCAGCTGTCTGCATATAGAAGCACTAAATATCTCTCTCTACATCATAGAATCCTCATGCTTTCTTTGTACCATTTTAAACTGAGACTCCACTGATATAATGCTTAAATGCCTCCCATTATTGTTATGTTTAGTATCTCAGTTCACGTTGTGATATCTTCACTCAATTTTTTTACTCAAATGCAATCATTTTCATTTATCTGCATAAGATATGTACTAGGAGTAACACATCATGACCATCTCTTTAACTAGTGATTTTTGGGCTGCCCCTACCCTCAGCATTGACCATCAGTTGCCACCAGCTCCTCTCCTCATTGATCAGCCTCTCCAGGCTCAACACAACCCATGTCCAAGGCCAGTGAGATGATTGAGGACACTGTTGCAGCATCATACTGCTGTCTGAGCTTGTACTATAACTCCCTCTCACTCCCCCTGGCACCCTTATGAGCTCCACAACTTCTGAATGTGGGAGATGCAGGTGTGCTTTCTTAAATGAGCAGCCTCTCTACCAAGCAGTACACAGCTTGCAGTGCAGATAACAACTGGTTCTTAATGCTGCTATTGAGGTGCGCCTTGGCAGTGTCTCTCCCAAAGGATTGGTGAGACAGCATTGCAGTGAACCTAGGCAGTGTCTCTTCACCAAGATTAGTGACACAGCATTGCAATGAGCCTAGGTGGTGTCTATCCTACAGGACTGGGGAGACAGCATTGCAGTGACCCTAGGCAGTATCTCTCCCCCAGGAATGGTGAGACAGCACTGCAGTGAACCTAGGCAGTGTCCCCTCCCCCCAGGATTAGTGAGACCACATTGCAGTGAGCCTAGGCAGTGTCTCTTCACCAAGATTAGTAACACAGCATTGCAGTGAGCCTAATCAATGTCTCTCCCCAGGTTTGGTGACACAGCATTGTAGTGAGCCTAGGCAGTGTCTCTACCCCAGGAATGGTGAGACAGTACTGCCCAGGACTGATGAGACAGTATTGCAATGAGTCTAGGCAGTGTCTCTACCCCAGGACTGGTGAGACAGCATTACAGTGAGCCTACGCAGTGTCTCTCCCATAGGATTAGTTTGATAACATTGCAGTGAGCCTAGTTAGTGTCTCTTCACCAAGATTAGTGAGATAGCATTGCAGTGAGACTAGGCAGTGTTTCTCCCCCCAGGATTTGTGAGACAGCATTGCAGTGAGTTTAGGCAGCATCTCTCTCCCATGATTGGTGCAACAACATTTATTCCTCAATCCCATCACCCCCATATATGGTCCCTCCAGCACCCATGTCACTAGCTGAACCAGGCTTATCTGGGTGCAGTAAGGGCTTTATCCCTCTGGACCATGAAGCAAGGCTAACTAATGCTTTCTTGGACTATTTATTGACTGCACCTTGTATCTCAACCTTTTTTTCATTTCTGGGTGTCAAGTTATCCACCCACCTGTATTTTTTTTCTTAAAACTCAGATTCTGTTTTCTAGAAAACAGAACTTTTGTTTAATGGATTTTGACTGGATGAAACAGAAGAACAAAAAGTAATATTCCAATTAAGATGACCAAATTAAAATAGCTATTATTAACAATAAACTAATCAAATAAAGACCAATTTTCCATGTATAAAAATACTCTGGAATGAGCATTATGGGGAGGTATGAGGCCTTCAACTTCAAGGAGACTCTCTACCTTTGCTGCCAGACCCACACAGTATACCTGTGAGGTCCAGTTCTCTATGCTTCCACCCACCTTGGAATTATATTCCCTCCTCCCCTCTGTATCCTGCCCTCATGATAACTGTTTGCCTTAGATAATAGCCTGGGATTAACTGCATCATTGTCTAACTTACATATTATTTTTCTGTTTAGGGCTATCTCAAATACCTTTATAAAATGAGGAGTAGGTAGCATTTACAATTCACTTTTCATTTATTATGTTGGTAACCCACTTGAAGAAGTTATTTTTTTTTTATTATGTGGCCTTTCTGAGGTGAAACAATGATACACCTCTGCCTGTACTCAGTGGGCTGTTCCTGTACCCAATGGGCTCTAAAACATCCTTAATTATTTCCTTTATATGGGGTTTACAAATAGTTAAGGCTATTTGTTAAGCAGATATTACTGATGCAGAATTCAGATGCACACCAGTTCCTGAATGTATAAGCTCATGGATGAAATGTGCATTTAGGGAACGGTATGTAATGCAGATGGATGACCAGTTACTCTATAGAAACCCACAGAATGGCTGTTGAAGAACTGTATGCAATGTAGTTAGATGATTAGGTACAATGCAGGAACTCACAGAATGATTGGTATTAGAGAACTGCTTAATGTAGCTGGATGGCTATTTACACAGTAGGAACTTGTAGAATTTCTGTAGTTGGGGAACTATGCATAATGAATTTTGGTGACTAGTTACATTTTAGGAACTTTTAGAATGGGTTTCATTGGAGAACTGTGTGTTACAGAAATAATATTCAGAAATAACATTATAGGAACTTGTAGAATGGGTGCATTTGGGGAACTGTATTTAATGTAGTAGGGTGACTACTTACATGTAAGAACTTGCAGAATGGATATAGCTGAGGAACTTTACATAACGGAGCTGGGTGACCAGTAGTACTATAGGAACTTGTAGAATGGGTGTAGTGTAGGACTAACACCATGACAGAGTACGGTCAGCGCAGGACTAACACCATGACAGAGTAGGGGCAGTGCAGGATTAACACCATGACAGAGTAGGGGCAGCGCAGGACTAACACCCTGAAAGACTTTGGTCAGTGCTGGACTAATACCATAACAGTGTAGGGGCAGTACAGGACTAATGCCATAATACAGTAGGGGTAGTGCAGCTAACACCATGACAAAGTAGGGGCAGTGCTGGACTAACACCATAACAGAGTAGGGCCAGTGCAGGACTAACACCATGACACAGTAGGGGCAGTGCAGGACTAACACCATAACAGAATAAGGGCAGTGCAGGACTTACATTATGACAGAGTAGGGGCAATGCTGGACTAACACCATGATAGACTATGGTCAGTGCAGGACTAACACCATGACAGAGTGGGTGTAGTAAAGAACAGACACCATGACAGAATGGCTGTAGTAAAGGGCAAACACCATGATAGAATAGGTGAAGGGCAGGACTAACACCAAGAAAGAATAGGTGTAACACAGGACTAACACCATGGTAGAACAGGTGTTGTATAGGATTAGCACAACCATAGACAGTATGATATAATAAATGTAGTGCACAGTTAACACCAGGATAGACTAGATGTACTGCAAGATTAATATAATGATATAAGAGTTGTAATGCATGGCTGCCATCATGCTCCTTTGCCGGTTTTCACAAAGAGGCTGGTTGTTAAGGAAAGCTAAGGAAAGTCAGTGCACCCTGTGCCCCTTGTGGATATGCCTTCATAGTTGGAAGCAGTGGATACCATGCAGCTGGGCAGAGGTTAGATGAACTCAAAGTTAAAACATTTAAGTAGAAAGGCTATGAGAGAGCAAAGGCTTTCAATATGGGGATGAACACAGACAAGTCCATGTACTGCACAAATTTTAACTATCAAGGAAATGTGTTTTGGGGCATTACATTTTCCATTTAGATGTTTTATTCATTTACATTTAGAATATTCTTTTCCTGAAAGCTGTGTAGCAAACTTCTAGTTGAATGTTTAACAACTTTTCCAATCACTGTAATGAGACTAACTGGGTTGAATTTTACTTCTCTTCTCTTCCCTTCCATTCTCTTCTCTTGTCATCTCTTCTCTTCTCTCCTCTTCTCTTCCCTTCCCTTCCCATCTCTTCTCTTCCTTTCTCTTCTGTTGTCTTCCCCTCTCTTCTCTTCTCTTCCCTTCTTGTCTCTTCTCTTCTTTTCTCTTCCCTTCTCTTCTCTTCCCTTCTCTTCTCTTCTCTTCTTCCTTCTCTTCTTCTCTCTTTCCTTTCCCTTCTCTTCTGTTCTCTTCCATTCTCTTCTCTTCTCTTCCCTTCTCTTGTCATCTCTTCTCTTCCCTTCTCTTCTCTTGTCATCTCTTCCCTTCTCTTCTCTTCCCTTCCTTTCTCTTCTCTTCTCTTCCCTTCTCTTGTCTTCCCTTCTCTTCATTTCTCTTCCCTTCTCGTCTCTTCTCTTCCAGTCTCTTCTCTACTCTTCTCTTCCCTTCCCTTCTCTTCTCTTCTCTTCTCTTCCCTTCTCTTGTTATCTCTTCTCTTCTCTTCTCCTTCCTTCCCTTCCCTCCTCTTCTCTTCTCTTCTCTTCCCTTCTCTTGTCATCTCTTCTCTTCTCTTCTCTTCCCTTCCCTTCCCTTCCTTTCTCTTCTCTTCTCTTATCTTCCCTTCTCTTCCCTTCTCTTGTCATCTCTTCTCTTCTCTTCCCTTCAGTTCTCTTCTCTTCACTTCCCATCTTTTCTCTTACCTTCTCTTCCCTTCCCCTCCATTCCCTTCTCTTCTCTTGTCTTCCCTTCTCTTGTCTTCCCTTCCCTTCAGTTCTCTTCTCTTCCTTCCCATCTTTTCTCTTACCTTTTCTTCTCTTCCCTTCCTCTCCATTCCCTTGTCTTCTCTTGTCTTCCCTTCTCTTCTCTTCTCTTCTCTTCCCTTCTCTCTTCTCTTCTTCTCTTCTCTTCCCATCTTCTCTTTTCTCTTCTCTTCTCTTCCCATCTCCTCTCTTCTCTTCTATTCTTTTCTCTTCCCTTCCTTCCTTCTCTTCTCTTCCTTCTCTTCTCTTCTCTTCTCTTCTCTTCTCTTCTCTTCTCTTCTCTTCCTTCTCTTCCTTCCTTCTCTTCTCTTCCTTCCCTCTTCTCTTATCTTCTCTTCTCTTATCTTATCTTCCCTTCTCTTCTCTTCTCTTGTATTGTTATTCCTTCTCTTCCCTTCTCTTCTCTTATCTTATCTCTTCTCTTCTTTTCTCTTCTCTTCCCTTCCCTTCTTTTCTCTTCCCTTCTCTTCTCTTCCCGTCTCTTCTCTTCTTTTCTCTTCCCTTCTCTTCTCTTCCCGTCTCTTCTCTTCCCTTCTCTTCTCCTCCCTTCCCTTTTCTTCTCTTCTCTTCTCTTCTCTTCTCTTCCCTTCCCTTCCCTTCTCTTATCTTCTCTTCTCTTCCCTTCTCATGTTATTCCTTCTTTTGTTCTCTTCTCTTCCTTTCTTCTCTTCTCTTCTCTTCTCTCTTCTCTTCTTCTTCTCTTCTCTTCCTTTCTCTTCCTTCTCTTCTCTTCTCTTCTCTTCTCGTCTCTTCTCTTCCTTTCTCTTCCCTTCTCTTCTCTTCTCTTCTCTTCTCGTCTCTTCTCTTCTCTTATTTTCTCTTCCCTTCTCTTCCTTCCCTTCTCTTCTCTTTCCTTCCCTTCTCTTCTCTTCCCTTCCTTCTCTTTTCTTCTCTTCTCTTCTCTTCTCTTCCATTTTCTTCTCTTCCCTTCTCTTGTCATCTCTTCTCTTCTCTTCCTTTCAGTTCTCTTCTCTTCCCTTCCCATCTTTTCTCTTCCCTTCTCTTGTCTTCTCTTGTCTTCCCCTCTCTTCTCTTGTCTTCCCTTCATTTCTCTTCTCTTCCCTTCTCGTCTCTTCTCTTCTTTTCTCTTCCCTTCTCTTCTCTTCCCGTCCCTTCTCTTCTCGTCTATTCTCTTCTCGTCCCTTCTCTTCCCTTCTCCTTTCTTCTCTTCTTTTCTCTTCCCTTCTCTTCTCTTCTCTTCTCTTCCCTTCTCTTCTCTTCTCTTCTCTTCTCTACTCTTCTCTTCCCTTCCCTTCTCTTCTCTTCTCTACTCTTCTCTACTCTTCTCTTCTCTTCTCTTCTCTTGTAATTCCTTCTCTTCTCTTCCCTTCCCTTCTCTTCCCTTCTCTTGTTATTCCTTCTCTTCTCTTCCCTTCTCTTGTTATCTCTTCTCTTCTTCTCCTCTTCTCTTCTCTTCTCTACTCTTCTCTTCTCTTCTATTCCCTTCCCTTCTCTTCTGTTCTCTTCTCTTCCCTTCTCTTGTTCTCTATTATCTATTTTCCCTTCCCTTCTCTTCTCTTCTTTTCTCTTCTCTTCCTTCTCTTGTTATCCATTCTCTTCCCTTCTCTTATCTCTTCTCTCTCTTCTCCTTCCCTTCCTTTCTCTTCTCTTCCCTTCCTTCTCTTCTCTTCTCTTCTCTTCTTCTCTTCCTTCTCTTATCTCTTCTCTTCTCTTTCTCTCTTCCCTTCTCTTCTCTTCCTCTCTCTTTTCTTCCCTTCTTCTCTTCTCTTCTTCCCTTCTCTTGTTATTCCTTCTCTTCTCTTCCCATCCTTCTCTTCCTTCTCTTCTCTTCCCTTTTCTTGTTTCTCTCTTCTCTTCTCTTCTATTCCTTTCCATTCTCACCTCTTCTCTTCTATTCCTTCCTTCTCTTCTCTTCTGTTCTCTTCTGTTATCTTCTCTTCTCTTGTTATCTCTTCTCTTCTCTTCCCTTCCCTTCTCTTGTTATCTCTTCTTTTTTCTTCCCTTCTCTTCTCTTCTCTTCCCTTCTCTTATTGTCCCTTCTCTTCCCTTCTCTTCTCTTCTATTCCCTTCCATTCTCACCTCTTCACTTCTCTTCCCTTCCCTTCTATTGTTATCTCTTCTCTTTTCTTCTCTTCTATTCCCTTCCATTCTCACCTCTTCTCTTCTCTTCCCTTTCTTCTCTTCATTCTCTTCTCTTCCCTTCTCTTTGTTTCTCTTCCCTTCTCGTCTCTTCTCTTTGTTTCTCTTCCCTTCTCATCTCTTCTCTTCTCTGCTCTTCCCTTCTCTTTGTTTCTCTTCCCTTCTCATCTCTTCTCTTCTCTGCTCTTCCCTTCTCTTTGTTTCTCTTCTCTTCTCTTCCCTTCTCTTCTCTTCTCTTCTCTTCTCTTCTCTTCTCTTCTCTTCCCTTCCCTTCTCTTGTTATCTCTTCTTTTTTCTTCCCTTCTCTTCTCTTCTCTTGTTATCCCTTCTCTTCCCTTCTCTTCCCTTCTCTTCTCTTCCCTTCTCTTTGTTTCTCTTCCCTTCTCGTCTCTTCTCTTCTCTTTGTTTCTCTTCCCTTCTCATCTCTTCTCTTCTCTGCTCTTCCCTTCTCTTTGTTTCTCTTCTCTTCTCTTCACTTCTCTTCACTTCTCTTCTCTTCTCTTCTCTTCTCTTCTCTTCCCTTCTCTTCTCTTCTCTTCTCTTCTCTTCTCTTCTCTTCTCTTCCCTTCCCTTCTCTTATCTTCTCTTCTCTTCCCTTCTCTTGTTATTCCTTCTCTTCTCTTCCCTTCTCTTCTCTCTTCTCTTCCCCTTCCCTTGTTATCCTTCTCTTCTATTCCTCTCTTCTCTTCTATTCCCTTCCCTCTTATTCTGTTCTCTTCTCTTCCTTCTCTTGTTATCCCTTCTCTTCCCTTCTCTTCTCTTCTCTTCTATTCCCTTCCATTCTCACCTCTTCACTTCTCTTCCCTTCCCTTCTCTTGTTATCTATTCTCTTTTCTTCTCTTCTCTTCCCTTCCCTTCTCTTCTCTTCCCTTTCTTCTCTTCCCTTCTCTTCTCTTCTCTTCCCTTCTCTTTGTTTCTCTTCCCTTCTCGTCTCTTCTCTTCTCTTTGTTTCTCTTCCCTTCTCATCTCTTCTCTGCTCTTCCCTTCTCTTTGCTTCTCTACTCTTCTCTTCCCTTCCCTTCTCTTCTCTTCTCTTCTCTTCATTCTCTTGTTATTCCTTCTCTTCCCTTCCCTTCTCTTCCTTTCCCTTCTCTTATCTTCTCTTCTCTTCCCTTCTCTTGTTATTCCTTCTCTTCTTTTCTCTTCCCTTCTCTTGTTATCTCTTCTGTTCTCTTCCTCCCTTCCTTGTTATCTTCTCTTCTATTCTCTTCTCTTCTATTCCTTCCTCCTATTCTGTTCTCTTCTCTTCTCTTTCCTTCTCTTGTTCTCTTCTCTTCTCTTCTCTTCCTTCCTTCTCTTCTCTTCTTTCTTTTCTTTTCTTTTCTTCTCTTCTCTTCTCTTCTCTTCTCTTCTCTTCTCCTCCCTTCTCTTGTTATCCCTTCTCTTCCCTTCTCTTCTATTCCCTTCCCTTCTCTTCTCTTCCCTTCTCTTCTCTTCCCTTCCCTTATCTTATCTCTTCTCTTTTCTTCCCTTCCCTTCTCTTGTTATCCCTTCTCTTCTCTTCTCTTCTCTTCCCTTCCCTTCCTTCTCTTCTCTCTTTCTCTCTCTTCCCTTCTCGTCTCTTCTCGTCTTGTCTCTTCTCTTCTATTCTATTCCCTTCCCTTCTCTTCTCTTCTCTTCCCTTCTCTTGTTATCTCTTCTCTTCTCTTCCCTTCTCATCTCTTCTCTTTTCTTCCCTTGCCTTCTCTTCTCTTCCGTTTTCTTCCCTTCTCTTGTTATCCCTTCTCTTCTCTTCCCTTCCCTTCCTTCTCTTCTCTTCGTTTCTCTTCCCTTCTCTCTCTTCTCTTCTCTTCACTTCTCTTCTCTTCCCTTCTCTTCTGTTATCTTCCCTTCTCTTGTTATTCCTTCTCTTCCTTCCCTTCTCTTCCCTTCACTTCTCTTCCCTTCTCTTCTCTTCTCTTCCCTTCCCTTCCTTCTCTTCTCTTTGTTTCTCTTCCCTTCTTGTCTCGTCCCTTCTCTTCTCTTTGTTTCTCTTCCCTTCTCGTCTCTTCTCTTCTCTTCTTTTCTCTTCACTTCTCTTCTCTTCCCTTCCCTTCTCTTCTCTTCTCTTCTCTTCTCTTCTCTTCTCTTCTCTTCTCTTCCCCTTCTCTTGTCATCTCTTCTCATCTCATCTCTTCTCTTCCTTCCTTGTCATCTCTTCTCTTCCCTTCTCTTCCCTTCTCTTATCTTATCTTCCCTTCTCTTGTTATTCCTTCTCTTCTCTTCTCTTCTCTTCTCTTCTCTTCTCTTCTCTTCCCTTCCCTTCTCTTCTCTTCTCTTGTTGTCTCTTCTCATCTCATCTCTTCTCTTCCCTTTCCTTGTCGTCTCTTCTCTTCCCTTTCCTTGTTTTCTCTTTTCTTCAATTCTCCCTCATATGTTAGTGAATTAGTATCCACCACCCTTTAGCCCTCAGGTACTCAGGAAGTTCATCCAGGGTTTGACACCTATGTCTCTAATGGACGCAGGCAACCTGTAAATGCTTCATCTCCCAGGCCCTAGCTTATAAATGTTTCATTTCTCATGCCCCTGCTTAAGGGTATCAGAACATGTCAGAGATTTGGGATGCATGGCAAGGCTTAAAAAGGCCCTTGTGGTCATTAGTCTAGTAAACACCTACGAACCTATGAACCATTCTTTACTGATTTGTTAAAGATCACATTTTCAGTTTGCTTTACTCTCTATCTCATCAACTCCCTTTGCCATATTTGTAAGTTTTCCTTACCTTCTTAATATCTTTGTTTTGCTACAGCCCCAGAAATGTGCACAGTATTTCAAATGTAGCCTAAATAGTGATTTGTTCTACAGTACAAAGACATCTTTGTCGTATTGCTCCCTAACAATGTGGCATCCTAATAGTGATCAGCAAAAAAAAAAAAAAAAAAAAAAAACAAACAAAAAAAAATAAATCACTAATAAAAATAAGGCAGAGGACTCCACGTAGAGCTGATCAAGTCTTTTATTCAATAACATCAGAAATAAAACCTTGTATAAGCACTTTCAGGCTACATGCCCTTCATCAGATAACAAAGAACATCACAAAAGACAATTTTTAAAATACAGAGCTACCAATCATCTTTCAATATTTTACCCTCCTTTACTTAAGGATGGGTTTTAAAGGTACAACAGCATTAATACCTGGTGGCTTATCCGCCCCAAGTCTTATAATCCATCTAGTTTCTGTGCATTCCATATCATTGAACAAATCACCACCTCTAAGATTGGGAGTAATCATTTGTATTGCCATAAACAGAAATGTATGATTCAAATCCACTCTTACATATTGAGCTAGTGCATTATGTTCATTGGAATGCTTAATATCTGATATATATTGGAATATCCTTGTCTTAAATATTGTATTGGTCTTACCCACATAATATGATTCACAATTCTGACACACGGCTATATACACTAAATTATTTATTCTACAATCTGCATATTCCTTAAATGTGTATTGTCTACCTGTCCTCAGATGTATAAATGTATGTTCTTGCAGAATATATCGACATGTTCTACACTGGTGGCAAGGATATGTGCTTATCTTCCTTGTAAGTAAATTACCCTTTACATAATGCTTGGGTTCTTTACAAAGTATATCTTTCAATTTCTTATTTTTCCTAAACACAAAATTTGGTGTAATATCTAAAATCTCCTTCAACTTCGGATCTGTGTGTAACTCCTGCCAATGATGTTTAATAATTTTGCAAATGTTACCCACATCACTACTCTATGTGAGTACCATATTAGTTCTGCCTTTACCCTCAAATGATGTCCCTTGTTGTTCATTATTCACAGTGTTTCCACCAACTCTATTAAGCCAAGGTCTGGTGATGTTACATAAGGGATGGCACAGAACAAGAACTGAAAGCTTTTATAGCTTATCTAGAAGGGAGCTCTGAATTTTTCAAGTTCTCTGTCAATTATTCTGAATTAACTATAGACTTTTTAGATGTACGCCTAACTAGCTGAGATGGAGGTGGCCTGATGACGTTGCTATATAGAAAAACCTGTTGGCATAACAGTTTGCTACCTTTTGATAGTATGCACCCATGTCATACTTTTGACAATATAGTCAAAGGGCAAGTATGTAGGATTTCAAGACTATATAGTGAGGATGCTAAATTTCATGAAGAGGTGAACAACCTTCAAAATAATTTAATGTTGAGGGGCTACAAGCATGATAGGCTAGAATCCTTATTAAGAAGTAATAAGATCAAATGTAATAACATCGCCAGACCTTGGCTTAATAGAGTGGGTGGAAACACTGCGAATGATGAACAACAAGGGACATCATTTGAGGGTAAAGGCAGAACTAATATGGTACTCACATACAGTAGTGATGTGGGTAACATTTGCGAAATTATTAAACATTATTGGCAGGTGCTACACACAGATCCGAAGTTGAAGGAGATTTTAGATATTACACCAAATTATCTGTTTAGGAAAAATAAGAACTTGAAAGATATACTTTGTAAAGAACCCAAGCATTATGTAAAGGGTAATTTACTTACAAGGAAGATAGGCACATATCCTTGCCACCAGTGTAGAGCATGTTGATATATTCTGCAAGAACATACATTTATACATCCGAGGACAGGTAGACAATACACATTTAAGGGATACGCAGATTGTAGAACAAAGAATTTAGTGTATATAGCCATGTGTCAGAATTGTGAATCATATTATGTGGGTAAGACCAATACAATATTTAAGACAAGGACATTCAAACATATATCAGATATTAAGCATTCCAATGAACATAATGCACTAGCTCAACATGTAAGAGTGAATTTGAATCATACATTTCTGTTTATGGCAATACAAATGATAACTCTTACAATGTTAGAGGAAGTGATTTGTTCAATGATACGGAATGCACAGAGACTAGATGGATTATAAGACTTGGGGCGGATAAGCTACCAGGTATTAATGCTGTTGTACCTTTAAAACCCATCCTTAAGAAAAGGAGGGTAAAATATTGAAAGCTGATTGGTTCCTCTGAATTTTAAAAATTGTCTTTTGTGATGTTCGTTGTTATCTGATGAAGGGCATGTAGCCTGAAAGTGCTTATACAAGGTTTTATTTCTGATTTTATTGAATAAAAGACTTGACCAGCTCTACGTGGAGTCCTCTGCCTTATTGTGTTTTTTGGACTTTGCTTGTGGTAGGCAGAGTGACTTTAGTGCAATAGACTTTTTGTTTGGTGACTAATAAAAATAAGTAATGAAAGTCTGAAGAAGTTAATTTAATTTGAATGAATGAAAGTGCTCACATATTAAAGTTTTGGTTTGCCTTTGGAGATGTGGCCTTTTTTACTTATCCTAATAGTGGTACAAAGACATCTTTAAAACTCACAAAGGAAACACTAAAGCCATAAAAAAGAAACAAAAAAGTATATAAGGATCAAAGAATGGCCAAAAATAATTGAATAAAAACAACTTATTGATAACACATCCAGTAAGTGCATCCTATTTTAAAGTTACTTTTGATTTTATGAATAAACTTGAAAAAAATGGATCTATTAGAATCGGATTGTTTAGTTACAATGGACATTCTATCTTTGAATACTGTAATTTGCAATGAAGTAGGAATGGACTTTATGAGACTGGACTTACAGCATCCTGAACTCTTCTCTGACAATATTGTTGGTTTGATAATGGAAATGCTAGATGTCATGTTGTGTTATATATCATTTTTTAATTTAATTCTATTTTCTAACAGTTTCATGTTGTAGCTATGGATGCAGTGATAACCCCAAGTTACGCCAATGTTTTTATGAGTGGATGGGAAAGAGAGTTTATTTTTAACAATATTTTTTTGTGAATATAGTGTTTTTTAAATGTTTTATTGATTATGTCTTTTTAATGTGGAGAGGGGATTTGAATGTGTTATCTCTTTCTTTGAATATATTAATAATGTTAGCACCTATTTGAAATTCACTTCTAATTATAATTCAAATACTATATATTTTTGGATGTTTTAGTTTTTAAGAACAATAATAAGTTGGCTACTAAAATATATAAAAAAGAAGTACAAAATAATGCTTACTTAAGTTATGAAAGTATGCATCCTAAAAGAATTAAAGACAATATTGTGAAAGGGCAGATAATGAGAGTTAGCAGACTTACTGAAAATGATAGTGATTTTATTAATAAATTAATGGTTTTATGTTATAGGTTTATAGTTAGAGGTTATCCAGAGAAGTTAGTTAATTCAAAGTTTGATGAGGTTTTAAACAAAGAAACCAATGTAGGAGGGAGATATGTGTAGTAAAACTACTACTAAGTAGAATTTTCATGCCGGAATGTTAATACAGAATGCTTTAAATGAAAAAGCGATTAAAAGTGTCATCAGAAATAACTGGAAAATTCTGAGTAGTTTTCCTGAAGTCAAAAATGTTGTAGGTGATGGTCCAGTTTTTATTAATAAAAGGGGAAGAAATTTTTAAAGAAATCTTTTCGCTCTAAGTTAAGTTTCAATAGCAAACAGCACAAAAACAATAATAAAGGGGTGTTCAACAGTTTTAATTGTAATTATTCTGAGTTCCTCAAGACAGATGCAACTGAAATTGGTATTAAAGGTAAGAAAATTAATATTCCGAGTTATTTTACCAATAAGTCTAAGTTTGTAGTATATTTGACTGTTTGCCTTTCCTGTCTTACCTATTATGTGGGTAGGACTACAAGAGAGTTGTGTAGTAGGATAAATGAACGCATTCATGCATATCTGGTGATATGAACAATGTGCTTAGCAAGCATTATTTAATTAGTAGATATAAGGTTTCTTTGAAATTTGTTATTTTAGAACAGGGTAACAATTTTTTTTGAAAAAGTTTGATGCAGAGGATGAATTGGACTGGAGAGATTATTGTTGGTAGGTGAAATTGGATGCATGCAACCCTCCAGGTCTTAACAGCAAAAAATATTTTAAAATGTATATAAAAAGGAAGACAATTAGGCACTAATTATTTAATGTCATAAAGGTTGATTCAATTTTATTCATTCAGTCTGAAGAAGTCTCACATGAGATGAAAGTGCTTACTGGATGTGTTGCCAATAAATATTTTTTTATTCATTTATTTTTGGACATTCTTTGATCATTACAAAGACATCTTTGTTGTACACTTCCCTAGCACTGCAGCATCCTAATAGTGGTACAAAGACATCTTTGTCATACACTGGCCTATCAACGTGGCATCCTAATAGTGGTACAGATACTTCTTTGTCGTACACTTTTCTAGCATCAGAGCATCCTAAAAGTAGTGCATAGACATCTTTGTCATACACTGCCCTAGCACCAAAGCATCCTAATAGTGGTATAAAGACATCTTAGTTGTACACTTCCCTAACACCATGGCACCCTAATAGTGGTAGAAAGAAATCTTAGTCGTACACTTCCCTAGCACCAGGGCACCCTAATAATGGCACTAGGACATCTTTGTCCTATGCTTCCCTAGCACTGTGACATCTTTGTCATATACTTCCCTAGCACTGAAGCATTCTAGTACTGGTATAGAAACATCTTTGTTGTACACTTCCCTAGCAGCACAACATCCCAATAGTGGTACAGATACATCTTCTTCATACACTTCCCTAGCAGTGCAGCATCCTAATAATGGTACAGAGACATCTTTGTCATGCACTTTCCTAACACCACAGCATCCTAATACTGGTACAAAGGCATCTTATCCGTACACTTCCCTTGCACCATGGCATCCTAATAGCAGTAAAAAGACATCTTTGTAGTACACTTCCCTTGCACTGTGCCATCCTAATAGTGGTACAGAGAAATCTTAGTTGTATATTTCCCTAGCACTGCAGCATTCTAATAGTGGTATAAAGAAATATTAGTTGTACATTTCCCTAGCACTGTGGCACCCTAATAGTCATACAAATACATCCTTGTACACTTCTCTAGCTCTGTGGCACCCTAATAGTGGTTTGTTCTATGACAGAGCTATCTTCTTCTATCTCTCTGCAAAGCAGTGTAATGCAGTGTCATACTTGTATTTTGTTCTAAGGCATGATTGCATCTCTATCACTGGCATGTATGGCTGAATAGAAACACATTGTAGTGTCCTGTGTGACATTTCCATTGCCCTCTCATGGTATCTGCATGAATCAGACAGAGGGTTTTGGCAAGTCAGTGTACCCTGTTCTTTACCTTTCTGCTGTAAAACCATGTCTGTCTAGCATGAAAATGCATAACCATAAACAGCTATGCATGAGATTTCAGCTTCCACCAATCGTCCTACTTTATCACCTCTACTAATTCTCCCCTAGAGGTCATATTCTCTGCTCATGACTACTGCAGAGGCTGCAATCTAGGCAGAGCTTTAGGCAGAATGATTTTGTAATCCAAAAGACTGGTTCTAGCACTAAAACCTGTGATGCAATTTGGCTTAAAGACATCTGAGAAGACAGCTTGCCTCCAACCATCTCCCAGTGATTCCTGCCAGCCATTCCCACATCCACTTATGACAATAATCTAATTCCTTTTAATTTCTCTACTGATTTTAGGTTACATAAAAACTGTATCTACATCTAGCTGGCCATCTATCAGTTAATCTGTTTGTCTATCTATCTATCTATGTATTTATCTATCTATGTATCTATCTATCTACCTCTCTAATTGTCAATATCTCAGACTATCTGTCTGTTTATCTGTCTGTCTACCTCTCTAATTGTCAAACTCTCAGACATTTAAATATTAAATTCAGCATTCCTGATTCTACAGAATGAAACTGAGCAAGCATAATTGCACAGTATAACATATGGGAGCTTCACCCCAACTTTTCCCAAAACTGGTTGCTTCACTCCAATCCCCTAAGAATATTATTGCAACTCCAGCATTGCTGCGACACACAAGTACAAAGTATACTGCTATATTTTTCTTACTACTCATGTGTAGCTCAGGCATATATATTTTTTGGGTGAAGAGAAAGTGTCAGTAGAATTTTACTTCTCTGAGAATTTAGATGCTATGTACTCTTTAAACCGGATAATTTTGTCTACAGATTTAAAAAAATTCAAACACCTAAATTGTGTGATTTAGACCTGTTTTACAACTGCTATACTCCACTGCTCCTGTATATTAATGTAAATAAATGTCATACATAGAATCAAACTTTCATACTATAACAGAATCATCTAACCACATTCATAAAGAATATAGCACATTACTACAAAACAGACCATCTATAAGTCACATGCCAAACATATAGACAGTCCCCTAATGAAAACTGTCAAGTGCTAAACACATTTGGACTAGCCAGTTTTTAAAATAACCTAATTTCAATTAATTATGGCCACTCAATACACATTTGACATAATTTCTGTTTTTTTTTTTTTTTTTTTTTATAAGTTTGTCCAAATGATAAAGTTTCACCTTTTAAGGATGACCAGGGAGAAAAGTTCCAACTACAAGTATCATAGTAGATAAATGATACAAGCTGTCCAAGGACATTTCAGTTGCATTGGCATACAAGAATACCTTCAGAAGATCTGACATAACCTTGCACTGAATGCACAGATGAGTTGCGCATTCATTATTTTCAGTTACGTTGACAGTTAACAGCTCAGTAGCAGGATTAACATTGGCTTATAAAGGACACAGAAAGAAAAATGCTAGGGATGTTTAACATGATGGCACACAGCTATTATTCAGTTACACATAAACATAATCTGAAACTTTTACAAACATTCTTTGCTACTGTAATGGTTAGCTGCAAAGTAAAGAGATTTATCTGGGAATGCAGATTCATTACTGATGCAATTTGCACATGAATGCAGTAGAGTTGTCTGTAGTGCTTACTTGTAAAGAACAGGCTGCCTTATACATTTGGGAAAAAGGATGGCAATGCATATCAGAAAAAAAAAATAAGCCATGATCTCCCACTCTTACAGGGCCAGGTGATATGGAAAAAATGGTCTTTCTCCTTCCCTCCTTAAAATGCCTGATGTCTGCTACCTTCTGATCCACTTCTGTTAACCCTAGAAAACATAGGTCTCTCTGAAGTCCTAGGAGCTGAATGAGTAGGCAGAAGTAGGGCATCCAGCACTTTAGAGAAATCATGACCAAAGCTTGCAGACTTATGAATGAACAGATGGATAGACAGACAAGCAGACTGCTAACACCCATGCACACCCACATGCACACCTATACATATACATCTATACATTTTATGTCTCTCTATAGCTATCTATATATGTGTATATGTATATATATAGAGAGATATATAAGATATATAGAATGAAGTGATTTACCTGATGGTTTAATGGAAAGAACTAAGTTATAAAATAAGCTTACAATATATACAACTTTTGTTGGATTATAGTCATGCTCAGTTAGATGATTTGCATATACAAATTAAAGAGGAGTACCAGTCACTAGAAAATTCAACTTCAGAATCTAATTTCAGTATTAAAAAAAGAATCAATTCAAAATAAATTACTTCAGGAAAATAAGGTCCAAAAAATAAAACTAAAGAAGTTTGAATGAGATTATAAATATTATAAAGATAATAAAGGTTGTTTATTGAAATCTTCAGGTAAAGATAATTCCCCATAAATATTATTGTCAAGCAGTGCAGATTTTGAGTCAACTCCTAATTCAGAAATTTGAGATACGAAACCTGAGAATGTTGTTTGTAGATTCAGAAGGTTTGCCAGAAGTAATTGAAGACAGAAGAGCCTGTTGGAAAATCCAGAATAAGTTGTGGGGGTATTAACCCACTGAAGTGTTCCAAGACACCAGAACAGGTTACAAACATGGAACCAAGTAGGGGCACAGCCCCCCCAAAATGTTGGCTATTCAAGAAAATCAGAGAAAGAATCAATGGAACAACAAGAAGAAAGGGAAAGCATTTTAGAGGACATGAGTTCAGATTTTAATTTAAACATTATTAATCTCTCAAGTCAGATTTTTAATGCAGATCAGATAAAATCATTGAGTTGCAGTTGGTCATTTGTCACTGTAGGTAGAGGATATAGTATTGAAATGCACAACAGTCTACAAGAGTATATGAAACGTATTAATTTTAGTTGCATGGTTATTCAGTCAGGGCAGTATAACAGAAAGTTTAGTCAACTGAGTGTATTCATTCTGACACACACCTGAATTAGATGCTTTTCAAAGAATAACTGAAAAAGAGACATGTGGGTTGCTAAAAGTTAAACCAGAGACATTTTACAGTTTAGAATGGAATTAAGCTTTAGCTCTGAATAGACTCAAGAACAACAGTGAACTGTTAACGATGAAAGCCATCAAAAGTAATGTGCTTGTTATTCTGGATGATAAAGAATATATGCAGCAGCCATGATAAAAATTTGTTGTATGGTAAAAATAGTATAAGGAAAAGTTGCAGAGTGATTTAGTGAAAACATATAAATTGATTCACTGACTAAAGTATGGTTAAATGAAGGTTTGATCAGGAAAGATTTGGCTGACTATTTCAGCATTACAGCCCTAATGGAGAGGCTGGACTCTGCCCTTTTGAGCTGGGAATTTCTGGTTAAAGGCTTATAGTGCCTGCATATTTGAACTGCTTCTTACTGAAATTGGTACACCTTGTTTGCTGTAGCATAGACTAGATCCAGGCCTGCTGAATCTAGCTTTGTTTGTATAACTTGAGCACTAATCCAGGCATTCTTTAAAGTATTCAATTGTATTTATTACTGCTTGGTAGTGACTTGATTAAAGTGTAGCTATCATTCTAAGTCTTTTGGATTAAGCACTTGGGCTTCAGACCAGTTGTTTTACATTAGGAAGGTTTGTGGCCTGCACTGTGGTGGCAGGACAGGTAGCTTACATCCTTCTAAGTTGGGAACTGCTGATTGAGGGCTCAGTGTCTGTTATTCTAAAAGTGTATTAGTTCTGGTTTAAGCACTTGGGCTTCAGGCCAGTTATTTTACATTAAGAGGGTTCGTGGTCTGCACTCTTGTGGGAGGAGAGGCTGGACTCTGCCCTTCTGAGCTGGGAATTTCTGGTTAAAGGCTTATAGTGCCTGCATATTTGAACTGCTTCTTACTGTAATTGGTACACCTTGTTTGCTGTAGCATAGACTAGATCCAGGCCTGCTGAATCTAGCTTTGTTTGTATGCTTGTTGTTTGTTTGCTGGTTATTTCCCTGAAAATCTAATTTCACCTAAAACGCAGCTTTTCAGCGCTTCTGTGGATCCCTAGTGATATCTGCATTGCTTACTGTACTTATTTCCTTGTTTCACTTGAAAGAAAGTTACTGTTTGTCATTTTTGCATTTAAGTTACCTGTAACACATTGCATTTAAGTTACCTGGCACTTGCTCACTAAAACAATTATATAAGTCAGCACTAAAAAATTAAAAGCACTACACCCTCACAAACTCCCCTTGAGTACCTTGTTCCCCATTGGCCCTTTTTTTTTCAATTATAAAGGAATTCCCAATACTATTCTAGCATGTCCAAAGGTCACTTGTCAATCTCCTCTGGTCCAGCTGGTGAATCTGGGAATCTTGAGGCAATGTTACAACTGCCTCATGTACACAGACAACCCTCTCCTCCTCCCAACAAATTCCAACACATGTGAGAGATGCAACCATATAGCCAAACTGGAGGCTAAGCTCTCTCAACTCAGTACTGGAGTAACCAGTCAGGAGGAGAAGGAAACCACACTCACTACAATTCCAGTCTCACATAGACCTACCACGACAGCAAACCAAACACATAAACACACAAAACATACTCGGAGGCTCTAAATAAAAATCTGCCTAAGCAGCAGAGACCTCCAAAGCAGACATCCAAGCAACCGCTAGCCCAAAACAAAACACGTGCAACACATAGCTCACAAAGCCAGTGTGCCGAACAGTCACAGCCCTTAAGGCTAAACAACACACCTGATACACTTGTAATAGGTGACTCTATCATCAGGCACACTGACGTCTCGCTCACCAGGGTGAACAAGGAGAAGGTCACGGTGAGCTGCCTGTCGGGCGCTAGGATCCGCCACATAACACAAGCACTCAGGTCACTCCAAGGCAAGTACAAATATGACTCAGTCATTGTCCATGCTGGTGTGAATGACCTGAGATGTACCTCCCTGGACTACATGAAAAGAGACATAGAGGAGCTCTCTGAGCATGTAGCCCAGGCCGGTATGACCCTGACCTTGAGTAGCATCTTACCCTCACCAAGAATGATGCCACAATATGAAGACAAGATGATCAATTTCAACAATTGACTTAAGTATTGGTGTCATTCAAAGGGGATCCAATGCCTGTCAGCCTGGGATGACATGCTCGACAAACCACGATGCTTCGCTAGGGATGGCTTGCACCTGTCACCCCTGGGCTTTTGGATATTGGCAAAGGCTCTTGCTACCCCCGTAGTGCCTTTTTTAGGCAAGGCTCAAAAGACAAACCCACCTCCATGGGTATCACAAGGGATAAGAAACTAAGAGTAATGCTACTCAACACCAGAAGTCTAAACCTCAAGATGCACGCACTCGAAACTCTCCTTAGCATGGAGAACATCGATATCTGTGCAGTAACAGAAACTTGGTTCAAGGCTCCCGAGAGCACCCCAGCACTACCAGGTTATACCTCATACCATGCTTTTCGGCCCCAAAACTTGGACCGAACCACAAAAGGAGGGGGAGTATCAATATTCGTCAAAGATACCCACACCTCCAGGTTGGTGGCACAGCATGAAGCATCAGAGACTATCCATGTGCAACTAACAGTGGGTAAAACTGCCTTCCAGTTTATAGCCTGCTACAGACCACCCTCCCAAACCCAGGAACCCCACTCGGCCTTCCTGAGAACACTGGAAAATATGAAGGTCTCTCCAAACACCATTATATTGGGTGACTTCAACTACCCAAACATAGACTGGGAGCATTACTCTAGCTCCAACACCCTAGCCCAAGGGTTCCTAGAATTTATAAACTCAAATGCTATGGAACAACTTGTTACCACTCCCACAAGAGGGGAAAACATACTGGACCTGATCATCACCAACATGGGGACTTTATGCTCCAGACCAGAAGTGTATCCCTCACTGGTAAGATCAGACCATAAACTAATTTCACTGGATATTCACATCCCGACCCCACCCCTGCCCAGAAAACCACAGTGAAAACTTCTAAAGCAGATTTCACACTCCTCAAAACCGAGGTGGAATCCTTCAAAGCCCCGGCCTGTGGAAAATACGCCCAGACCGCAGAATCCTTTATAAATGCATTCTATGAACACCTTCAGGAATGCATGGATCATGCAATCCCAAATAAAACCAAGACCCAATCCTCCAAAGGCAGACGTCCTGTCTGGTGGAACCCAGCCATAAACAAACTATACAATAGAAGGAGGAAGCTACTACATGATAGAGCAAAATCCCAAAAAGGGAAGGCATCTCTGATCAGTATTATCAAAAAACTACGGGCACTCATAAAATCGTCTAAGGCCAGCTTCGAGAGAAAAATTGCACAGGACACTAAGGATAATCACAAGGCTTTCTTTAGTTATGTTAGTAACCTGGGTGGGAATTCCCAGATATGCTCAGAATTAGTCCAAAATGACAAAAAATACAACAAACCCACAGACATTGCCAACATGCTAGCTGACAGGTTCAGTGCAAACTCCCCCCACTCCCCACCAAAAGGGCAAATATCTATCCCAGCAGAGTGCTGCCCCCCCTGACATCTCAGATGCTCAGGTAAGAGCCGCCCTCTCCAAAGCAAAAAACACTGCGTCAATGGGACCAGACGGTGTCCTACATCAACTCCAAGAAGAGCTAAACCCAAACATAAAACTACTGTTCAGTCTCAGCCTTACTACAGGATATGTACCCAAAGAGTGGCGTACAGCAACAGTGGTCCCTCACCACAAAGGTGGTGCCTCAACGGATCCTGGAAACTATCACCCCATAAGCCTGACTAGCTTGGTCTGCAAAGCTATGGAAAGGATCATCATGGACCTCATAAATAAAGATATTAGGGACCTACAGACACTGGATCCTACCAAGTTCGGCTTTGTTAAGGGCAGATCCTGCCTCTTAAACCTGGTCGATTTCTTTGAAACAGTCACCAAGGCCATTGACGAGGGGAAGGTGGTCCACACAGCCTACCTGGACCTCGCAAAAGCCTTCGATACAATACCCCACTCGGGCATTATAGATAAGCTCACCAGCTTAAATATAACCCCCTATGTCACTAGATGGATTGCAAACTGGTTCAAGGACAGAACCCACATGGTTAGAATTGCTAGAGCCATGTCAGACTCCAAACCAGTTACAAGTGGCATCCCACAAGGCTCAGTCCTGGGATCTTTCTTGTTTGGTATATATTTCTCTGAGGTACAGGCCAACACGGAAGGACTGTGGATGACCAAGTTCGCAGATGACTGCAAACTGGGCACCATAATCGACTCTCCAGCCAACACAAACATCCTCCAAAAGGGCCTCATAGAAACAGACAACTGGTGCCAGAGCCATGGCCTCAAGCTAAATGCCAAAAAGTGTATAGTCATCCCCTTTGGCAAAAACAAAGTGCCCACAAATTACCACATAGGTGGTAATCCATTAAGTACAGAAGAAGTAATTAGGGACCTTGGGACCCAAGTTGATAGCAATCTCTCATTTGACAACCACGTGGCCAAAGTGGTTAGAAAAACATTTTATATAGCCCACCTAATCATGAAGGGATTCACATCTAGATCAGGGGAGGTCATCGTGCCTCTTTACTCATTCCTCATCAGGCCCATAATTGAGTACAATGCCCTTTTGGGATGTACCTTACCAGACACCTGCAGCAACTGGAAAGACCCCAAAAGTACCTCACCAAGAGGATCAAAGGGCTCAAACAGATGTCATATGCTGCCCGGTTAAAGAAACTCCAGCTCTACTCAGTGGCATACCACCTGCTCAGAGGCGATCTGTGCCTGACATATAAAGCCATGTCCAACCCGGAATTAATGGACATGCTGCACCTCAGAAAATCCAAATCCCATTGAGCCACGCGCTCGAGAGACTTGAACCTCAGCACTGAAATAAATAGGACATGCTGGAGGGACAGATTCATAATCCAGAGGCTCCCTTCACTCTGGAATAAAATCCCAGTCCAGGTTAGGCAGAGTCCCTCATTGACTCTCTTCAAGAGGAATCTTGATGAGTGGATGGGAGATCGTAGGTTTACCCCGGGTATCACTTCTGTGTCACTGTTAGACAGAGGCAAAGTATACTAACCTCAAAAAAGGGCATAGCAAAATTTATTTAAAATGGGTGGCGAAAGCCAAACACACTCTGGCTAGGCTTATAAATGCCCTAGGGCAGATAGCCTAGTATGAACCTATGAACCTATGTTAAGTTATGTTTTTTGGATTGCCCAAAGTTCAGTTAAACATGCATCGTATGTAAAAGACCGTTATTGATGTAATCCAAATGATTTCCATTATAGTAGTCTTAGAATCAGTTTATTTGGTTATAATAGATGTCAAACCACTGCATAACCATGCCTAATGACATTGGACTGGAGACCTTGCAAAGGCAGCTGTTTTCAGCTAATTGTTTCAGCACAGACAAATGCAAATTATTAAATGAAACACTACATGTGATTCTATAATATACATATATATATATATATATATATATATATATATATATATATAGATATAGATATATATAGATATAGATGTATATATAGATACATAGATATAGATATATATAGATATAGGTATTTTTTTTTACTCCGGATTCTTTTAGAAAAATGACTAAGGAGGCTAAGCCCCCCATCCCCCCCTGTTATGTGAATATACTCATCACTAATTGGGACAATTAATTTCTTTTAAATACATATATGAAATATATTTATTTTTATAGACTCTTTATAGATTCCCCTTTTTTTGCTTTGAAAAGGAGATATAAATGAGTTGTATTTATTGAAGAATTATCTCAACAGTTATTTGAATTTATTTTAATTTCAGTGTTGATCAGTGTTGAATTATTTTTTTATGTTTTTACATATGGAAATCGCAGGATGTTCTGCTTCCAAAAATATTTAAGAAAGACGTTCAAAGCAATGCTTTTTGAAGTTTTAACAGCATGAACAAACATAGTTAGGAGGCAGTTTGGGAGGGTCAGCAGTGTCACTGACAATAAATTGTTCCTCACAAAAGGAAATACCAAATTCACTGAAAATATTATATGTAGAGAGCATACACATAGCCTTCTGAGCAATGCCAAAAAGGAATTTATTAAAGGAAGAGAAAAAACAATATAAGCCCTATAGATACAGGGGCAGGATCCTGCAAATGTTATAAGAAAACAAATTATGCTATGGTTATAGTAGTTAAGTCCTCAGCGGATGAATTAAGCATAAAAATCTTATTTAGGAAATTTTGAAAATCCTCAGTGATTTCTCTGATTTAATAGCCAAAATGTGTGATGCCCAGTATTTGCTAACACAGGGGGAAACAATTTTAAAGTTAAATTTCATGCATGATTAAACAATTTATATGAAGAATCAACTAAGAAAAAGAGAATGTATATGTGTTTATACTGTAATTTGTGTTTATTAATGTTAATAAAGCTGAAGTTAGGGTCAGATGTCTAACAGTCGGGGTATCGGAGTTTTAACAGCAAGCCTAAGTTTGCAGTGCATGCAGCAAGATGCAATACAGGATTGATTTTGAGAGAGTTGCATCACAGAATCAATGAACACATGCATGATGTTGAAACTAATGATTTTATTAATGCATCAGCTAAACATGCAAGCTATTGTAAAATAAATTTCTTTTTTATTTAGAGTAATTTTTGAAGTGAAAAATTGTAGAACTAGATTTGATGCAGAAGAAGAGTTAGACTGGAGAGGAATACAGGTGGCAAATAAATCTTGATGTTTGTAGTTACCCTGGATTTAATGATAAAGAAAACTTTCCCTGGGATTCATTAAAATCAGTGCAAGAATAGTGCTATTCCTGCATGGAGTAGATCGTACCAGTAGAGCACAGCATGCATATTCATGAAGGCGTGTTGCTGTATAACCTGCAAGTGCATGATCCATGACCCAATGCAGGGGGCATGCCCGAGCATTGCTCGCACAGTAAACATATCCCCATACACTCAGGAAGTGCTGTATTGCACTTTGAAAAGAAAAGCAGTGCCCACGGACACTGACAGCATACAGCCAACTGAACAGATATCTGCAGAATGGCCAGATTTGTGTCCTGGCAAAGAGCTGAGGCTCAAAGTCATTTAATAATGACAAACATATGAGTGTAAGACCCCACATCCTCCAGGTAAGTCATGCTAATGTAAAACCTATTAGTCATCAACTTCACAAGTTTGTAAGAGCAACATTTAAAATCTGTCCTCTTTGCCCTTCCATCATGTTTGGCTTCATCCACATTGTATGCTGTCAGAGGTGGAGAGGTATGACTGTTAGCTATGTGCACATTTAGTTAATAAAAACAAAACAAATAATTATTTTTTTTCCATCCCTGCCAAAGGTTATACGTAACTGAGTGGGTGTGCATGTCACGCAGCTGTGTATAGAAAGCTTAAACATCCGAAGGAGCTAAATAGAAATATATGGCAAATGTAGTCAAAGTGAAATACTATAATGGTTAGAGCTTTTGCTTAGCATGCAGTCATTCACAGTTTGAGCCCCAATGCAGTCCATTCATTTTTATATGTGAAAACAGCACTAAAAGTATCTTTTTTTATAAATAGGTAGTGAATAATATATATTTGTTAACCAGGGTAGTGTAGCAGGTCCAAATGTGAGGTGTCAGTGTAGTACAGATGTGAAACCCCCATATAAACACAAGTGTCCCATACAGTATAGCCATACAAATATAATGTAATGAAAGCACCTTGGGGGATGTTATGGAAGAGAAACATATATATCATAAGATGTCATTAAGAAGGAATCAACCCAATAATCCTGATAGCCCATAAAATGAAAGCTGAAAAATGCTAAATTGTGCTCAGGTATGCTTAGCCGGAGTAAGCATTGCTTAAATTTGTATGCTTAGCAATAATTAGCATAGCTAAGCGGATGTGCGCACTGGTAAGCAGTGCTTAGAATCTACCCCTTTAAGCAATGCTTATCTTTGCTAAGATGGTTTTCCCGTCACTTAGCTTAGCTCAGCATATTCAAAACCATCCAATTACAGCAAAGGGCAGGAAATCAGCCCTATTTAAACCTCGCAGGCAGGAATACAGCCCATAACCAGTTGTTGTTCATCACTGCAGGCACTATATGTGACTGTAGAAACACGCTGTTTATACATGGCAGTACAATTGCATAAAAACTTTAATCTTCGATAGCAGAGAAGTAAGCGCTTTCATAACCAATAACAGTTGCTTCATCAGCCTACATATAAAATCAAACATACCCATTTTATATTCATAGGTTCATAGGTAGATACTAGGCTATCTGCCCTAGGGCATTTATAAGCCTAGCCAGAGTGTATTTGGCTTCCGCCTCCCTATTAGATTAGCCTACTGTGCCTCTGTAAATTAGGTCACAGAAGGTACCCTTTTAAGATTAGTTTACTGTGCCTCTGTCTAGCAGGGACACAGAAGAGAGCCCAGGGGTGAATTTGCGATTTCCCATCCATGCGTCCAGATTTCGCTTGAAGAGGGTCAGCGAGGGGCTATGTCTAACATGAACTGGGATTCTATTCCAGAGTGAGGGGAGCCTCTGGGAAATGAATCTGTCCCTTTAGCATGTCCTATTTATTTTTGTGCTGAGGTTTAGGTCCCTGGAGTGTGTAGCTCTAAGGGACTTGGATTTTTTGAGGTGGAGCATGTCCATTAATTCTGGGTTTGACATGACTTTGTACATCAGGCATAGATCGCCTCTGAGTAGGCGGTAAGCAACTGAGTAGAGCTGGAGTTTCTTTAGTCGAGCTGCATAGGACATCTGTTTGTAGCCCATGATCCTCTTGGTGAGGTACTTTTGGGGTCTCTCCAGTTGCTGCAGGTGTCGGGTAAGGTACATCCCAAAAGGGGCATTGTATTCAATTATGGGCCTGATGAGTGATGAGTAGAGGGGCACAATGACCTCTCTTGATCTAGATGCAAACCCTTTCATGATAAGGTGGGCTATATAGAAGGTTTTACTAACCACTTTGGCAACGTGATTATCAAAGGAGAGATTACTATCTATGCTGGTCCCCAAATCTCTAATTACTTCTTCCGTACTTAATGGATTACCACCTATGTGGTAATTTGTAGGCACCTTGTTTTTCCCAAAGGGGATGACTGCACTTTTTAGCATTTAGCTTGAGGCCGTGGCTCTGGCACCAAGCATCCATCTCTGTGAGACCCTTTTGGAGGATGCTTGTGTCAGCTGGAGATTCAATTATGGTCCCCAGTTTGCAGTCATCTGCGAACTTTGTCAGCCATAATCCCCCCGTGTTAGCCTGAACCTCAGAGAAGTATATACCGAAGAAGAGATGTCCCAGAACTGAGCCCTGTGGGACGCCACTTGTAACTGGTTTGGATTCGGACATGGCACCTGCGATTCTGACCATGTGGGTTCTATCTCTGAGCCAGTTTGCAACCCATCTTGTGATATAGGGGTTGATATTTAAGCTGGTAAGCTTATTTATGATGCCCGAGTGGGATATTGTGTCAAAGGCTTTTGCGAGGGCCAGGTAGGCTGTGTGGACTACCTTGCCCTCACCTATGGCTTTGGTAACTGTTTCAAAGAAATCAACTAGGTTTAAGAGGCAAGATCTGCCCTTAACAAAGCCAAATTGGGTAGGGTCCAGTGTCTGGAAGCTCCCAATGTCTTTGTTTATGATTTCCATGATAATATGCTCCATAGCTTTACAGACCAGAGTAGTCAGGCTTATGGGGCGATAGTTCCCGGGGTCCGTTGTGGCACCACCTTTGTGGAGTGAGACCACTGTAGCTGTACGCCATTCTTTGGATACATATCCTGTAGTAAGGCTAAGTTTGAACAGTGACTTAATGTGAGGGTTCAGTTCTTCTTGGAGCTCGTGTAAGACACAGCCTGGGACACCGTCCGGTCCCATAGATGCTGTGTTTTTTGCTTTGGAGAGGGCAGCTTTCACCTGTGCATCTGTGATGTCAGGGAGGTTACATTCAGTTGGGATAAGCATTTGCTCCTTTGGGGAAGGGGGAGAAGTTTGCTGAATCTGTCTGCCAGGATGTTGGCTATGTCTGTAGGTTTGGTATATTTTGTACCGTTATGCAACAATTCAGAGCATATCTGGGAGTTTCCACCCATGTTCCTGACATAACTAAAGAAAGCCTTGTGATTATCTTTAGTGTCTAGGGCAATTTTTCTTTCAAAACTGGCCTTTGATGATTTTATGAGGGATTGAAGATTCTTGCTAATACTGATCAGAGATGCCTTCCCTTTTTGTGATTTTGCTCTGTCATGTAGTAGCTTCCTCCTTCTGTTGTATAGCTTATTTATGGCCGGGGTCCACCAGACCGATGACCGGTGATGCAATACAAACTGTCCAATCACTGAGATACTAGTTAACACTTGAAAAAAATTTAAAAGGGTAAGTACACATTTGTGAAAATGCTTATAAAAATATATATATCTGTATACATATATACATCTAGGAAATATATATACACACACATATATGACCAACCTACAAGTCAGAAATTAGCAGGTACATGCATTATACTTATAAAGAATAACAAAAAATATAAAATTTGTGTTTAAAATATTATAAATTCAATGTTTCAAACTCCTTGATTTGAGGGCGGGTTTAAGCGACAACCTGCTATTCAAACCAGGAGGTCTGTCAGCATTAAGCAGCAGTATCCACCTCTGCTCAGCCTTCTCGGTTTTATTTCTAGCATCACCTCCCCTCATACTCACCTTAACAATCTCTAAAACTGGAAACTTAAATGTATGACTGACACCTTCCTTTTTAACATGCATGGCTAAGGCATTACTCTCTTTACAACTTCTCACATTGTTCAAGAATCAGGTGTAAATGTTTTTCTACAAAAATGGACAGTGGCTCAGTGGCCCAACCTCTATGGCTGGTGCTGGTGAGGGTGTGCCCTTTTGGACGCAGTGCTGGGGCATTTAGGAGTCCAGGGTCATGGCTGGAGTTCTAGCAAAAGTCCATGAAGGGAGACTGCTGCAGGACCAGTACCAGTACTCCCAATACAAAGCGGAAGCCAGGGACCATCTCACACATGATCTCACCAGTGCCACTGGCATCCCTTGGACCGGTGAGCTTGTCAGGCACCACTTTGCTGACTTGAAGCATAGGAAGAGGGAGCTCTTGGATAGATGGGTCCAAGATGCAAAGTTAAACTCTGTTAAAGGGTGTGAGTAGCTAAAGATATATTTTTACTTGTGTGGTGATTAAAATTTCCTTCTTTGGAGTTGCTGGATTGCTGCTGTGGTTTTTACTATATTTGCTACATTTGGTTGCTGTGGTTTATCAAGGAATGTTCCAGCTGTGTGTAAGTATCAGTATCAATGTGTTTTCCAAAGTGCAGCCTGTGTATGTGATAGATAGATATGCATAAATGTTTCTCTATCTCCTGTACAGCTGCAGATGAAAGGGCCACAAACTTGGACGCCCACACCAGAAGGCTTCTAAGGCTGCATCACGAGTCTGGTGAGTACAAATCTAGCTTGTAGTATTCAGGGCAAATAAATAGAAAGAAATAGAATGTCTTCTGTCAGTATTTAAAAATGTGTATGGTGTGTACTGAATAAATGAGACATTAGCAGAGTAATAGTGACGTACAGGGTATATATCAATAAAAGTGTCAGTACCTCTCAATAAAAGTCAAAACCCCGGACTGGTTGTGTTTACCTCGGTATGTGGTGGTATGAATCAAAATGTGTACAGTTTCTGCACAGCAACTATATCTATGAAAGCATTAAATAATCAAGGCTCATCTGACATAGATTGTGGAGTTGTAAAACAGGAGATTCATTATATGAAATATTCTATGCACCAAGATCTGATATGTGAATAGTAATGCTGTGTTAACCAGTGTTTTCAAGTATACGAACTATCTGCCATGCATGAATGTCAGAATTACAAAGTCAGATTGTACAACCAAGAGAGCATTAGGAAGAAAACAGTCAAACAAGAGACAGCAGTTTCTCAATCACTCATTCTGATGATATCACAAACTTGTTCTATTTTTTGCACAAACAGGCATGGTTCGAATCCCGAGAGAGGTAGTAAGCTGTATGCATAATTTCACCTAGGAATATGTGAATATGTGTAGAAACAGTCAGGTAGTGGTAACAGAAATTTCCCCCACATGTCTGCCAGGTAAGAAAAGGTATATCTTAGCTGTAAGAAGGCTGTTTTTATACACTGTGTACAACACCCACTGTCCAATCCCAAGACTGCAAATGACAGCAAGATAAGTACATACACCAAGTAGTTTCCTCCAAGAAATGTCCCTCAAGTGCCACACTGTCACAGCTAGTGGTCACTGCTGCCAACACCCAGGGTGACCGATAGAAATCAAGGTAGAGTATGGCAGTAGTGCACACACACACACACACACACACACACACACACACACACACACACACACACACACACACACACGCAGGCACACATACACACACACACATACACACAGTATGAGTGCACATATGTAACCATGTGTCCTATTGTTCTACAAATATTTAAACGTTTGACTATTAATGTTCCCTGTTCAAATACTATCATTGGTTGCCTGTTACTAACAATGTAACCTGCATGCCATTATAATGCTCACTGTGGTTCCATATATGCATTGTTTTCTGTTTGCTATGCAGCTTTTCCAAATCTGTTGTTTTGGGTTAATGCGAACACCCATGCATGCTGTTATAACTAACCCTGGAAGGTGCTTTTCATGACTAACCAACATATGTTATAAAACCGCAACACCATAGCATGTCTAAAAAGGCCAATCCCAGCAGATCTGCCTGTCCCGCCTCAACTGGCTGAGGCACCGGGCCCCAAGTACATCTGGGAACCAACCCGAGACCTCCTCATCCACTAGTCCTGCACCACCTTTGGGTGGAACTGCCTCAGGGGATGGGCCCCCCTGGGAGCAGGTGCAGACAGGACACCGTCACCCAAAGTCAGGTCCGGGGATTGGTGCATAGCAAGCTTCGAAAGGAGTTTGGAGATCAGCTATGCCAGCTTGAGGGCCACATGGTGCATCTTGAGGGTCAGCCTGCACCTCCTGTTCAGCCCCCAGCCCAGCCACCTTTGGGGCTGTGAAGGTGCAGTGGTGACTTCCCATGGGGGGACCTCAGTCCCACTGTATCCATTTGGGGGCTCGTGGGTGTCTGATTCCCAACCACCCTCCCTGTCCAAGGTGTTTATCCCCCACATGTGTCATATACCACCCCTGTCTGCTGTCTTGTCTGATTTGTCTGACTTCCTACCCAACCTACCTCAACAAATATACCTACTATCCTTACCCAACATCCCACTGTCACCTTATTAAAAAAAGGGCAATCTGTTCCCACAAAAAAATGTCATCACATACATAGCTGTCCATTACGCACAAGTGTCTACTGGACACATGTAATCTGGTCTAATTGGCTTAATAACACATGACTGTTGTCGTCACCCCTCTCTCAGGGATTTGAGGGTCCAAATTCACCTCCAAATTCTGTACAAATGCACAGCTGTTGCTGTATCAGAAATGGACAGCTATGGACCTTCCTTACACCCATCCACGCATCCCTAGCTATCTTACATATTGTTTTTCCCTCTGCATGCCCCCTTTTTCACCACTTTTCTATCACCCCTTTTTTTCTTTTCTTCTAAAGAAATTAGCATGGGGGTAAGTGGGAGTAAGCTGCAATAAGCAGCAGTAAGTGGCAGTAAGCAAGTTTGTGCGATGCAAAGTGATGCCTACACAGATTAAGCAGTTTCCCATTTTACTGTCTGTTGGCATCACTTACCATCACGCAAACCTGTGCAAACCTGCTTACAGCTTCTTAAACTGCCTTAATCACCATGTCTCCATCAGCCACTGTTCTGCCCAGCAACAAAATAATCAGCCCTGCCAAGTCTTTAACCCAGGACCCTGTACACAATAGTCAGAGCAATTTATCACTACATCATCTGAGCAGTGGCGGCTAGTGACTTCAAATCACAGGGGGGCTGCAGGAGACAGCTGAATGGGTGGGGTCAAGGGGGGTGTGGTCAACCAGAAAGGGAGGGCTATGCAAAACCACAAAAAACTAACTTTAATTAAATACGCTGCCCTGGGTGGCAAACCATCATTATGAAAGTCCAATCAAGACAAAAATAAGTGTAGAAGAATAAAAATATTTCAATGCATTGGCTGCATGACAGCTTACTTAATATCTAGATGGAAACAAAAGGTTGTGAGGCATGAAAAAATAAATTACTTTTAAATACATTACTGGAATGCCAGTCAAAATCAAGTATAAGAAAAAGCAGAAGCACTCAACTCAAACCACTTCTCCTTGCACTGCAGTCCTAATTATAATATATTCAGCTTTATTAAAGTACCAAGTAACATGCTGAAAGTAGAAATCTATGTGATGCCCCACTTGTAAAAATGTTTCTTATCCAAAAAGACCTGCTGCCTGACAACTTGTTTCATGGGGAAAACATGATAAAAGTAAAAATGAAAAGCAAACAAGAAACAAGCTCAAGATACATTGCTTAAAGGATTACTGTACAGGTTATGGACCACACATGATTGGCATTCTGTTTAGTTTACGGGTAAAGTCTGTAGAGATGACTGGAAGTCTCCAACAAGTGTAATGAGCTTTTTAAAATAATGGAATCCTGTCCTTTAATACCCAAGGCTTATACATTATCTAGTCAAGTATTCTCTGCATGGCAACAACAGAAAGGCTTTCAATGTTGGCAATTCTTTAACAGTATGCTTATTAAAGCTTACTTGCATCTTACGATCTCAGACAAGCTTACCTTATGGTCATTAAAGCATTGCTACTTAAAAGCACAGAGCAACAGGCACTTTGAGTAATAAGCATAAATCAACAGTACAAAATATGACAGAAACCAGACCATTCTGCAAAATCAAGGACAGATGAAAAGCCACTGTAGTACTTATGCAGTGTGTCCTCCCCATCCAAGGTAGATACAACTACTCCTTGCCTTGCTTGGACACATCCAGAGTCACTACATGGGGGCAACAAGCATGTCACAATTTGAAATCTCACTGGCTGACTGTGATGGCCCTGACACATTTGTCATACCTCTCAACCTCAAGAGCAAGAAATCTGGACAAAGCCATACACAGAAGTGGGACAAAGGCCCAACAATAAGGACAATTTTAAATATTGCTCTAATAAACTTAGAAAGATAATAGAATAGGTCTTGCATTAGTATGAATTTTCTGAAGGGTATAAAATCTGAAACTCAAATGTCTGTCATTTTCTAACTTCAGTCTTTAGTGATGTCACTAATTTGCCAAAAACACAATTTTATGAAAATGGACAAAACGTGATGCAAAAATATAAAATAGACACACAATACAGCTGCTACCTGTCAAAGAAGGGACACTTTAATATTAGTACTGCTACCTTGAGCAGCTGACAAAATATAAAAGAATCTACATGCATTTCAAGTAATCTATAACTTTGATTATTACAGTTATTTCTTAATTGTAAACCCTCCATGTTTTCTTCCAAAATTGCTATTTGAGGGATTATAGGGGAAGAGCAACATTTTGAGCCAAAATTGGGGACAGTTGAGAGGTTGGCTATGCCTAATTCTATAAAGCAATTTATTTGCATGTACCTCTCAACCTGTTAATGCAGTAAATCTGAACAAGGCCAAATATATTCACATATAAACAGTACTAAAAATTGCTCTTGTATAAATTGAGACAGTTGATAGAACAGCTCTTACTTTAACATGCATTTTCTGAAGGTTATGAAGTCTGAAACTTAGAGTGACTTCTGGCAAATCATTTAGGAATTAAAACTACAAATTTTATGAACAAAATAAGAAGCAAAATCTATTCATTCTTTGAAAATCTGGACAGTTGGGAGGTATAGTTCAGCTGGGCCTGTCTGAGTTTGCTGCCCTTCCCCTGACAAAATAATGGTTGAATGGAGCCTCTGCAGCCATTCCAATGAACCATTATACTTGGCTATTTCACTCCATTTACCATAAACACTAATGTGCATACTGCTTTACTTCTATGATGAGTTGGACTTCATTTGAAAGTTTTATTTTGTATTTTACAGCACAAACACTAAGTCATCTGTTAAACAAAGCAATGCAGTCTCACAATGAAAACTTAGCATTAAAACTTCTCTGCCCTTGAAACTCACATTCATTGAAACAGCATTGAAACCCACATTCAAAGAAAATACATTTTGCCAGTGGCAGATAAAGATTAATTTTGGGCTGTTTGAAACATAGGCTCCTTGCATATGAAACATACATGTGCTCTGATACACCTTCCTCATTGTACTAAAATTATATTCCTTGTACAATACAGTACACTTGTTACAGGATGTTTTAAATTTGTTTTGAACATTTTTCCAGTAAGCAATGAAACAAACCATATGCACCCATAATGGCAAAACTGCCCAGTTGAGAACATTTATCATAAAAAGTCTACTCAGACTTCCACAGTCCACCATTATTAGTAAATATACACAATTCCACAGTCCACCATTATTAGTAAATATGCACAATTCCACAGTCCACCATTATCAGCAAATATGCACAATTCCACAGTCCACCATTATCAGTAAATATGCACAATTCTACAGTCCACCTTTATCAGTAAATATGCACAATTCTACAGTCCATTATCAGTAAATATGCACAATCTCTAAAGTCAGTCATCTAAATAATTCCACATTAAAGAAATCTGTAACTAATGAAGTGGTTGCTGCTAGCAATCACCTTTATATTTCATGGTTTCATCGAAAATAAAGTGTCTGTTGCCCAAGCAGGAATAAATTGTCTATATTACATTAAAAATGATAAGCTAGTAATAATATTGCAAGAGGAAATGGATGGCAAACTGATAACGAACTCATAGTTAGTATCTTCACCAAGGAGAACATTCTCAGTACGGCAGCATCTACCCCTTGTGGGAGTAGAACCCACAACCTTCTGCATCAAAAGCAAGTACACAGCCTGTTGTGCTATAGTATTAACTTGCAAAGTACTAAACTTCTATTCCCCTGCAGCTCTCAGTTCCTTGTAAAATCTACTCAATACTCAACTGCATCTCAACCGCAGCTCAAGAAAACTGGAAAAGCCAAAATGTATTGGGGTCAAAAGCCCAAAACAGGGACACATTAAACATTGCTTGTATAATCTTGGAAAGTTGCTAGAATAAAATGTTGTGTTGCCACCATATATTTTACTGCCAAGGTCCCTGAGCAAAAACAGTCAGAGTAAAATACCACTGCCACACATCAGCTGCTTTGTAAAAAGAGGAAGACTGAAATTTAAATGGCTATCATTTAGTGAATTCAGTTCTCACCATAGCTGTCAACCTCTTAGTACAAAACACCTGGACAAACCCAGTAATGAGGGAATACAGCCCTCAAACATATTCAGTGAATTCAGTTCTTGCCATAGCTGTCAACCTTAGCACAAAACCTGGAAAGCCAATAATGGGGAATACAGTCCCAAAATAGGGACAAATTTAAAATATTCATCTTATAAACTTGAAAATTGCTAAAAAATTGTGCTACTATGTATTCTGAAGAACATGAAGTTGGAAATTCAAATGCCGGTCAATTTTATTGCGGACAGAACAAAACAATTTTCAGCAGAGACGAGGGATTAAAACTGCAGACACATCTTTGTAAAATGGCAGGGCACCAGAGCAAATCCACACAAATACAGGGAGGAGATGCAGACAGAAGCCACCCCAACCAAGAATCAAACCAGAAAACCTATAGCTGTGAGGCAACAATACTATCACTGCACCATCAATTATGCAAGGAATTAAACATTCAGAAACCTGAAGTCTGAAATTCAAATGCCGGTCAATTTTACTGCGGACAGAACAAAAACAATTTTCAGCAGAGACGAGGGATTAATACTGCAGACACGTCTTTGTAAAATGGCAGGGCACCAGAGCAAATCCACACAAATACAGGGAGGAGATGCAGACAGAAGCCACCCCAACCAAGAATCAAACCAGAAAACCTGTAGTTGTGAGGTAACAATACTATCACTGCACCATCAATTATACAAGGAATTAAACATTCAGAAACCTGTAGTCTGAAATTCAAATGCCTGTCAACTTTACTGCGGACAGAACAAAAACAATTTTCAGCAGAGACGCAGGGATTAAAACTGCAGACACATCTTTGTAAAATGGCAGGGCACCAGAGCAAATCCACACAAACACAGGCAGGAGATGCAGACTCCAAACAGAAGCCACCCCAACCAAGAATCAAACCAGAAAACCTATAGCTGTGAGGCAACAATACTACCACTGCACCATCAATTATGCAAGGAATTAAACATTCAGAAACCTGAAGTCTGAAATTCAAATGCCTGTCAATTTTACTGCGGACAGAACAAAACCAATTTTCAGCAGGGATTAAAACTGCAGACACGTCTTTGTAAAATGGCAGGGCACCAGAGCAAATCCACACAAACACATGGAGGAGATGCAGACTCACACAGAAGCCACCCCAACCAAGAATCAAACCAGAAAACCTATAGCTGTGAGGCAACAATACTACCACTGCACCATCAAAATTAAACATTCAGAAACCCTTAAGTCTGAAATTCAAATGCCTGTCAATTTTATTTAACATTTTTAATCAGGACAGTCTGACTTGGAACAAATAAACAATTTTCAGCAGAGGCCCAGGAAGAAATAATGCAGACATGTCTTTGTAACATGGGAGGACACAAAAGCAAACCCACACAAACACAGGGAGAAGATGCAGACCCCACAAAGAAGGAACCCCAGCCAAGAATCAAACCCAAGAACCTGCAGCTGTGAGGCAACAATGCTACTACTACACCATCAAATATCAAGCATTGCAACATTTACAAACCACAGATATTATGAGGAACAGATCAGATCGAATATGAGGCAAAAATCTGAAATTTTTTTACAAATGGTGGTGGGTAGGTAACTCAAGTGTTTAACACCTGCATACAGGGTACAGGGTTCAAGCCTGAGGCATTCCCTACCACACCACCATAAGCACCACACACACACACACACACACACACACACACACAAACTCCATACAAATAAACATTGTAAATTAAAAGGCACAAACTACATACAAATAAACATTGTAAATTAAAAGGCACCTTACCTGAATACATCCAGCTAACGTACATCCTTCCAAGTATAAATACTGACGACCAGCGAGATCCCAATGCTCCTTCCCAACCCGACGAGATCCCTAATGCTCTGTCTCTTGCAGGAGCAGTGTCTGTGCACTGTAAAGCACAGGCGTCTCCCCCTATGGGGACGGCCGGACGTGACCCATAATCCTGGCGAGTCTGTGCACTGTAAAAGTGCACAGATGTCTCCTTGTGTCCCCCTATGGGGATGGCCGGACTGCCTTGAGCATAGACCGACAGTAGTCGGGACTCCTATATGCGCTGCCAAGTCCGCGAATTTTGAAAACTAATTTTTTTTTTTTTTTTTTTTTTCTTCTTTCTTTCTTTTTTATTTTTGAGGCCGCCCCTGCATCTGAGCTGTAATAATGAATGCTGTTTTTTCAAATATATCATTCAGTACATGTATAGAATAGTAGGGAACAAACACTGTGGAATCAGCCATGTTTAGTATATATAAATATACACACATAGATGTGTATGGTGATAGATATTAAAAAGTATGTACATCAGATATATGAAGCTATACATATAAAACAAATACATATAGAAAATATACATATATATTGTTATATAAACATATACAGATATCAAAAAAGGGAATATATATATATATATATATATATATATATATATATATATATATACACATATAGTCCCACAGAACATCCAGGCCTCATCCTCATATATAAGGCCTTCTACATGTAACATGTCTGGCAGTCTGATACATCACTGGGATGATATCTGGAATGAAGTCACTACATGATATGCTATACCTATACACCTCTTACAGCACAACATCTGGACAAAGCCTGACATACTTGCGGGCAAAGGACCAAACAAAGGGGCATTATTGACATATTGCTGTCATAAACTGAGAAAGTTGCTGGTTGTTGTAACATATCTGTTCTGAGGGATATGAAGTCAGAAGCACACATGGAAGTTACTATTTACTGACTGGAATCCTCAGAGTATGCTACTGAATTTCCAGTGCCATAAAATGTGTGAGTAATACACCAAATATAAGAGTCCAAACTCTGCCCAGTCTATGAAAAGCCCTACAGTGCAGAGTTATGTCAACCACATAACACTATCAGACTTAAATTCATGCAGAGCAGCCATATCTACACAAACCCTGTCAAACTAGCATTACTTCAACTATATAACAGTAATACTTACATTTTGACCCTATGTCTGGAACATTCTCCCCCAGTTTGTTGGGCTGTCCCCACAGTGTTTGTTGTAAGAGGTATTCCCATCTACACTCTATGATGCTGTTCATCACACACCTCTATGAAGTACTCCTCGCAGGCAAAGGAAAAGGGGCAACACCCACATGAAGTACTCAGTTATAGGAGTGAGTTTCCATGCTGTTGGGTATGGGAATGATACCACAGCTGTTCCACATGCAATTAGTAAGCAGGTAACTCCAACTGGTGCACAGGCCATCAGCTGCTCATGAGCATTACCTATAAAGGCAAGATGCTGTCTATACAAAACAGATGTATATCCTACATCTGTCTCAGAGAGAGACACACACACACACACACACACACACACACACACACACACACACACACACACACACTGAGACTGATGGAGTATACCAACTGAACTGAAAACAATAAAACACAGCTGTCTCAAACAATTAAGCCTGTAATGGAATTTAGTAGGGGGCATGTAAAAGTGGAAAATAGGAAGTTCAAACAATATTATGTCTTAACAACACATGCTGTACTGATATATTGCAGAGCAGAACCTATGGCCACAAAAATTGTGCCTGTCTGCAGTGACATAGAACACAGCCCAAGGCCCTGAATCACCCCAGGAAAGGATGGCTGACATAGGACCACTACTGAAGTGTGTGTTGCACAATACTGACTGCTTGGCCACACCCAGTGCAAATCATACCATCAGTAACTCTGCTATGTCCAGCTCTGACTTGTGCCTCTTTTTTCAATGCCAATGTCGCCAATCCATATAGCATAGTTGGTCTCACTAACCTCTTGTAGACCTTCCCTATCACGCTTAATGGTACATGTCTGCCACAAATCACACATGACACTCTTTCCCACCACCCACATCCTGTCTGTACTCAAGTCTTCACCTCTCCACCACACTCACCCTTCCCCCTAACTGTTGTTCCCAAGTATTTACACCTATCCACCTTTAAAAACTGTACTCCCTGCATCTTCACCATTCCTCCATCCTACCTCCCATTCACACACATATATTCCATCTTAGTCCTGCTGACCATCATTCCTACCCTCTGTAGACCACACCCCCACCTGTCCAGGGTCTCCTCAACCTGTTCCCTACTCTCACTACAGATCACAATGTCATCTGCAAACAACACAGTCTAGGGGGACTCCTGTCTGATCATGTCTGTTAACCTGTCCATCGGCATTGCAAATAAGAAAGAGCTCATAGCTGATCTCTAATGTACTCCCACCTCCACCTTAAACACACCTGTCACTCCCAATGCAGAACTCACTGCTTTCACACTAGCCTTGTACATATCCTGTAGCATTCTTACGGATTCCTCCGCCACTCCTGACCACATCATACAATACCACAACTCCTCTCTAGGCATCCTGTTATATGCTGTCTCTAGGTCCACACATACACTATACAGCTACGTCCGACCTTCTCTGCATGTCCACATCAACACTCTCAGAGAAAACATTGCATCTGTACTGCTCTTTCCTGGCATGAAACCATGCTGCTGATCAGTAATCCTCACCTCCCATCTTAGCCTAGCTTCCACCACCCTTTACCATTACCTCATGCTGTGACTGATCAATGTTATCCCTCTGTAGTTACTACAGCTCTGCACACCACCCCTATTCTCATAATCGGTACCCAAACACAATTTATCCAGTCCTCACACATCCTCTCACTTTCCTAGATTACAGTAAACAATCCAGTTAAAAAGGTCACTGCCATTTGTCTTAAACACATCCATGCTTCCACAGGTATGTCATCTGGAGACCAATAGCCTTTCCATTCTTAAACTTCTTCATAGCTATCCTTACCTCCCCATTGATAAGCTGCTGCACATCCCATGTCACCATACCCACATCATCCAACCTTCTCACTCTCTTCATCCAACAGCCCATCAAAGTACTGTTTCCACATTCTCGACACACTCTCCTCGCTAGTGAGTTCACTTCCATTATCCTTTCTCAGCCTTATCTGCTGCACATCCTTCCTAGCTACATGCCTCTGTCAAGCCAATTGGTATAGGTCCTATTCTCCATCCTTGGTATCCAACCTTACATACAACCCTTCAGATGCCCCATCCTCTTCCACCACACTCTTTGCCATGCACCTCACCTCCCTATAGAGCTGTCTACTTTCTTTATCTGTCTGACAATCCCACTTATACTTGGCCAAACTCTTTCTCTGTACACTCCCCTGTACTTCCTCATGCCAGCACCAGGTCTCCTTGTCCTCCATCTGTGCAGATGTCACACCAAGCCCCATTCTACTCATCTTTTTGAATTAGCTCGGATGTAGTTACTCCGATATTTGCTAACTCTTCACTGCCACCCACTGCCTGTCTTAACTCTTCCCTGAACTCAGCCTCACAATCACCCTTTCTCAGTATCCACCATTTCATCCATGGTGCTGCCCTCACACTCCTCCCCCTCTTCTTGATCACCAACTCCATCCCACAGACCAACCTTCCATGCTGCCTAACTACACTTTCACCTGTCATCACTTTACAGTTACCAATTCCCTTCACACAGGCCCAACTGCATAGGAAATAATCCACCTGTGTGCATCTTCCTCCAGTCTTGCATGTCACCCTATGCCCCTTGGTCTTGTAAAACTATGTATTCACCACATCCATGTCCAACCTCTATTGCAAACTCGACCACCATCTCACCTTCTACATTCCTTTGCTTAACACCATACCTACAAATCACTTCTGCATCCCCTCTGTCCCCTTCTCCAACATGTCCATTGAAATTTCCTCCAATCACCACTCACTCACCCTTGGGTACACACATCACCACTTCATCCAACCACACCAAAGTACGTCTGTCTCATCCATCACACATGCAATTAGAGAAGCATATGCACTAACAACTGTCAACATTACACCATCAATTCCCAGCCTCCTGAACATCACTCTACCCAACACTCTTATCACCTCCACAAACACTCTTGGCATAATGTTCCTTCAGGTTAACCCCTACACCCTTTCCACTCCTATACACACCATGATAGAACTATTTCTACCTGACTCCAATACACACAGCTGTACACCCCTTCCATCTAGTGTCTGGGACACATAATATATCCACCTTTCCTCTGTCCGGCATATCAGCTAGCTATGTCCCCATACCAGGCATACTCACAACATTAACAGTTCCTACCCTCACTACCACACACCTAGACTTACACTACACTCTGTGATGCTGTTCATCACACACCTCCAAGAAGTACTCCTCCCCGGCAAGGAAAAGGGGCAATGCCCACATGAAGTACTCAGTGATAGGAGTGTGTTTCCATGCTATTGGGTAAGGGAATGATAACACAGCTGTTCCACATGCAATTACTAAGTGGGGGACTCCAACTGGTGCACAGGCCATCAGCTGCTCATGAGCATTACCTATAAAGGCAAGATGCTGTCTATACAAAACAGATGTATATCCTACATCTGTGTCAGACAGAGAGAGAGAGAGAGAGGCACACACACACACACACACACACACACACACACACACACACACACACACACACACACACACACACACACACACAGAAATAAACAAACAGGCAGACAGACACACACACTGAGACTGATGGAGTATGCCAACTGAAGTGAAAACAATAAAACACAGCTATCTCAAACAATTAAGCCTGTAATTGAATGTAGTAGGGGGCATGTAAATGTAGAAAGAAAAATACTATCTTGTTTGCTTGTTTCCCACCTTTTCTAACCAGTACATATCCCAAGCTTTGCTCATCTCAGGACTTTATTTTCTGTGCTCAGAGCTATCCAGACCTTGCATTGGTAGAGGGAAGTCCTACTGCCTACCAGTGGGACTGGTGAGCATTGTACTGCCTATCTAACGCTAGAGGAGTGGTTACCAGCTCTGAAATTATAATTTTATTAGCCTTTTGGGCTGATTTCTATCCCTTTCAACTTTCTAGCTTAAAAATGCGTGTGTTTGCATATTTTTCACATCGTGCAGCACTGCAAGGCTACAGTGAAACTATTCCAGGTGCCAGAAAGTCTGCTCTTCAAATTTTCCCTTAAAACTAGCTGGTTTCTCAGTAGTAGCACTACAATCCGAATCCCTGTGACTAGCACTTGCTCTAGAACCTGCTGGAAAGCACTAGGAAGCCTGAAACAGATACAAGCACTCATCTCTCCTTGTCAATAAGGAGAAATTAATCATAGGCACTAAACAGCCTATAACTGCAAAGTACCTTGCAAAGGTAAAGGAAAACAGCTCTTAAACTTTACATAAAAGCACCTAAACAGGCATGTCCAAGGGTCAGCTTCCGGTGATTTCTCCTGTCCACCTGGTGAATCTGGTCATACTGGGGCAATGCGGCAAATGCCTCATGTACACAGACAATCCTCTCCTCCTACCACCCAACACTACAACCTGTGAGAGATACACTTACATAGCCAAACTGGAAGCAAAGCTCTCTCCGGCCAAGATTGTGCTAGACAGTCAAGAGGAGAAGGTTAACACCTGCATCACACCTCAAGCAACTCATAGCCCTTCAAAACCCACACCATCAACACCCACAAATAGCAACACTAAACCCACATATATGGAGGCCCTTAACATTAACCTGCCCAAGCAACAAGGACCTCCGAAGCTGAAACGCAAACAAACACCAGTCACAACCAAAGTGACACATAGCTCACAACATCAGTGTGCCACCCAACAACAGCCCTAAAGGCAAGACAATGTACCCAACACTTTAGTCATAGGTGACTCTATAGTCAGGCACACTGATGTCCCACTCACCAGACTGAACAAGGAGAAAATTACAGTCAGCTGCCTGTTGGGTACCAAGATCCGCCGCATAATGCATGCACTCAAGTCACTCCACAACAAGTACAAATATGACTCTGTCATTGTCCATGCTGGAGTGAATGACTTGAGACATACCTCCCTGGACTACATGAAAAGAGATATGGAAGAGCTCTTGGATCATGTGACCCAGGCAGGTATGACCCTAGCCCTGAGTAGCATCCTGCCTTCACCAAGAATGATACCACAGTATAAGGACAAAATGATTGACTTCAACAATTGGCTAAGCTTCTGGTGTCATTCAAAGGGGATCCAGTATTTGTCTGCCTGGGAAGACATGATCGACAAACCACGATGCTTTGCCAGAGATGGTCTGTACCTGTCACCCCTGGGATTCAGGTTACTGGCTAAAGCTCTTGCCACCCCTATAGTGCCTTTTTTAGGCAAGGTTCAAAGGATTAAACCACCACTGTAACAAACAGAAGCAGGCAAAATCTGAAGGTAATACTACTCAATGCTAGAAGTATAAACCTCAAAATGCACTCTCTCGAGGCACTCCTAAAAATGGAAAACATCGATATCTGTGCAGTAACTGAGACCTGGTTCAAGGCTCCAGAGAGCACCCCTGCAGTACCAGGCTACAATTCTTACCACACTTTTCGGCCACAAAACCAGGAACAAAACACTAAAGCTGGAGGAGTGTCCATATTCACCAAGGTTATTCACACCTCCAGGCTAGTTGCACAACACAATGCATCTGAAATTCTCCACGTGCAACTAACACTAGATAAGACTGCAATCCAAATTGTAGCTTGCTACAGATCCACATCCATGCCCCAAGATTCTCACTACACCTTTCTAAACATATGGGAAAATATTAAGATACAACCAAACACCCAAATACTGGGTGATTTCAACTACCCTGCCATTAATTGGGAAAACTACTCAGGTACCAACTCCTTTTCCCAACGGTTCTTGGAATTCATAAATTCCAACACCCTGAATCAACTAATCCATTGTCCCACCAGGGGCTCCAATATCCTAGACCTGGTCATTACCAACATGGGAGATAGATGCTCCACACCAGTGGTCATCCCCTTATTGGTCAGGTCTGACCAATAAGCAAATCACCCTTGACATCCACATCCCACCCCTACCCCACAGTAAGGAAACCTCCTTAAAAAAACTTCTCCAATGCTAACTTCAAGCTACTGAAGTTAGAAGTGACAAACTTCACAACAGCCACGCAGACAGGATCTGGAAGTTCGACTGCAGAATCCTACACTAAGGCACTGTACGAGCACATCCACTCGTGCATGAATCATGCCATCCCAAATAGAACCAAGATGCTCTTCTCCAAAAAAAGGAAGCCAATCTGGTGGTCCCCTGCTATAAACAAACTATACAACAGAAGGAAGAAACTGTTGCAAAAAAGAGGAAAATCCCAGGATGCAAAAAACTCCCTCACCAGCCTCAGCAAGAAGCTGAGATCCCTCATAAAATCCTCAAAAGCTAGTTATGAAAATAAAATTGCCAAAGATTCCAAAGACAACCACAAGGCATTCTATAATTATGTCAAGAATCTAAATGGCAATGCTCGGATCTGCTCTGAGTTACAACAGAATGGCATTAAATATACTGATCTCAAGGATATTGCCAATATCCTGGCAGATTGATTTAGTGCCAACTTCACCCCACTCTCACCCCCTAAAGGGCCCATCTCAATACCAAAAGACTGCCAAATTCTGATAATCACGGCCACACAGGTAGAAACCGCTCTCTCCAAAGCTAAGCATACAGCATCCATGGGACCAGATGACATCCCAGGCTGTGTACTACATGAACTACAAAATGAAGTGGCACCTCACCTAAGTGTGATGTTTAGTCATAGCCTCACCTCAGGCTTGGTGCCCATTGAGTGGCGCACAGCTACAGTTATCCCGCTCCACAAGGGAGGATCCACCTTGGATCCCAGGAACTACCGTCCCATCAGTCTGACAAGCCTGATTTGCAAGGGCATGGAATGCATTATCATGGAACTTATAAACAAAGACATTGGCAACCTTCAAACACTAGACTCCACCCAGTTTGGGTTTGTGAAGGGCCGATCTTGTCTCCTGAATCTGATTGACTTCTTCGAATCAGTCTCCAGAGCTGTGGATGAGGGTAAGGCAGTCCACACAGCCTATCTGGACCTCGCCAAGGCCTTTGACACCATCCCCCACTCTGGAATCATAGATAAACTTACTAAGCTGGGCATAAATCCCTACATCACTCGATGGGTTGCTAACTGGCTTACTGACAGAACCCAGACAGTAAAAGTAGCTGACTCCAAATCCCAGACAGTAAAAGTAGCTGACTCCAAATCCAGCTCCAGACAAGTGACAAGTGGAGTACCTCAGGGTTCAGTCCTGGGACCAATCTTGTTTGGCATCTACTTCTCTGAAGTACAGACCAACACTAAGGGACTCTGGCTAACAAAGTTTGCAGATGACTGCAAACTTGGAGCCAATATTGAATCCCCAAATGATGTGGATATTCTACAAAAGGGCCTTACAGAAACAGATGCCTGGAGCCAGAGCCATGGGCTCAAGCTTAATGCCAAGAAATGTATAGTTATCCCCTTTGGAAAAAAACATGTACCCATGAATTACCACATAGGTGTCAGGACACTAAACATCGAAACTGTGATGAGAGACTTAGGGACACAGGTGGACAGTGGTCTCACTTTCGATAACCACATTGCCACAACAGTCAGTAAATCCTTCTATGTGGCACACCTCATCACTAAGGGCTTTTCATCCAGAAAAAAGGAGGTCATTGTCCTACTGTACTCATCCCTCATTAGACCTATTATAGAGTATAATGCCCCGTTTGGGATGTACCTCACAAGACATTTGCAACAGCTTGAAAGGCCACAGAAATACCTCACTATAAGAATCACAGGCCTAAAGCAGATGCCATGTACTGACCGTCTAAAAAAACTCCAGCTATACTCTGCGGCATATCGTCTACTCAGAGGCGATCTCTGCTTAACATACAAGGCCATGTCAAACCCTGTGCTGTTGGACATGCTCCACTTAAAGAAATCCCAATCCCTCAGAGCCACACGCTCCAGGGATCTAAACCTTGTCATCACAATGAACAAAACATGCTGGAGGGATAGGTTCCTGACCCAGAGACTCCCCATACTCTGGAATAGACTGCCCATACATATCAAGCAGAGCGCCTCTTTGACCCTCTTCAAAAGGAACCTTGATGACTGGATGGGAGACAGGAAATTCACCCCAGGGATCATGTCAGTCACCCTGCTAGACCAGGGCCTGGAGAAGTAAATATTGTGGGAAGAAATATCCAGGGAATTGTTATGGCTAGGCTTGCATAGGCCCTAGGGCTGATAGCCTAGTACCAACCTATGAACCTATGAACCTATGATAGGAAGTTCAAACAATATTATGTCTCAACGACACATGCTGTACTGATATTTTGCTGAGTAGAACCTATGGCCATAGAAACTGTGTATGTGTGCAGTGACATAGAACACAGCCCAGGGCCCTGAATCACCCCAGGAAAGGATGGCTCACATAGGACCACTACTGGAGTGTGTGTTGCACAATACTGACTGTGACACTGCTACACCACACCCAGTGCAAATCATACTATCAGTATCTCTGTTATGTCGAGTGCTGACTTGTGCCTCTTTTTTCAATGCCAATGTCTTCAATCCACATAACATAGCTGGTCTCACTACCCTCTTGTAGACCTTCCCTATAACTCTTAATGGTATTCATCTGTCACAAATCACACATGACACTCTTCCCCAGCACCCACATCCTGCCGTGCTCACATCTTCACCTCTCCACCACACTCAGCATTACTCTTAACCATTGTTCCCAAGTATTTACACCTATCCACCTTTGAAAACTGTACTCCCTGCATCTTCACCATTTCTCCATCCTACCTCCCATTCACAGACATATATTCCATCTTAGTCCTACTCACCATCATTCCTCCCCTCTCTAGATCATACCTCCACCTCTCCAGGGTCTCCTCAACCTGTTCCCTACTCTCACTACAGATCACAATGTCATCTGCAAACAGCACAGTCTAGGGGGACTCCTGTCTGATCATGTCTGTCAACCTGTCCATCACCAATGCAAATAAAAGAGCTCATAGCTGATCTCTGATGTACTCCCACCTCCACCTTAAACACAGCTGTCACTCCCAATGCAGAACTCACTGCTGTCACACTAGCCTTGTACATATCCTGTAGCATTCTTATGGATTCCTCTGCCACTCCTGACCACCTCATATAATACCACAACTCCTCTCTAGGCATCCTGTTATATGCTGTCTCTAAGTCCACAAAGACACAACATAGCTGCATCCGACCTTCTCTGCATGTCTCCATCAACACTATCAGAGAAAACATTGCATCTATACTGCTCTTTCCTGGCATGAAACCATGCTGCTGATCAGTAATCCTCACCTTCCATCTTAGCCTAGTTTCCACCACCCTTTACCTCATGCTGTGACTGATCAATGTTATCCCTCTGTAGTTATTACAGCTCTGCACACCACCCTTATTCTCATAATCAGTACCCAAACACATTTTATCCAGTCCTCTCACATCCTCTCACTTTCCTAGATTACAGTAAACAATCCAGTTAAAAAGACCACTGCCATTTGTCCTAAACACATCTATGCTTCCACAGGTATGTCATCTGGACCAATAGCCTTTCCATTCTTAAACCTCCTCATAGCTATCCTTATTTCCCCCCTTGATAATCTGCTGCACATCCTGATTCACCATACCCACATCATCCAACCTTCTCACTCCCTCATTCTCTTCATTCAACAGCCCATCAAAGTACTGTTTCCACCTGTTCGACATACTGTCCTCGCTAGTGAGTTCACTTCCACCATTATCCTTTCTCAGCCTTATCTGCTGCACATCCTTCCTAGCTACATGCCTCTGTCAAGCCAATTGGTACAGGTCCGATTCTCCATCCTTGGTGTCCAACCTTACATACAACCCTTCAGATGTCCCATCCTCTGCCACCACACTCTTTGCCATGCATCCCATCTCTCTATATACCTGTCTACTTTCTTTATCTGTCTGACAATTCCACTTCTCCTTGGCCAGACTCTTTTTCTGTATACTCCCCTGTACTTCCTCACACCACCACCAGGTCTCCTTGTCCTCCTTCATCTGTGCAGATGTCACACCAAGCCCCGTTCTACTCATCTCCCTTACTAGCTCGTATGTAGTTACACAGATATTTGCTAACTCTTCAATACCACCCACTGCCTGTCTTAACTCTTCACTGAACTCAGCCTCACAATCACCTTTTCTCAGTATCCACCATTTGTTCCATTGTAGCTTGCTACAGATCCCCATCCATGCTGCCCTCACACTCCTCCCCTCTTCTTGATCACCAACGTCATCCCACAGACCAACCGTCCATGCTGCCTAACTATACTTTCACCTGTCACCACTTTACAGTTACCAATTCCCTTCAAACAGGTCCATCTGCATAGGAGATAATCCACCTGTGTACATCTTCCTCCACTCTTGTATGTCACCCTAAGCCCCTTGGTCTTGTAAAACTATGTATTCACCACACCCATGTACAGCCTCTGTTACAAACTCCGCCACCATCTCACCTTCTGCATTCCTTTACTTAACACCATACCTAGAAATCACTTCTGCATTCCCCTCTATCCCCTTCACCAACATGTCCATTGAAATCTGCTGCAATCACCACTCACTCATCCTTGGGTACACACATCACCACTTCATCCAACCACACCAAAGTACATCTGTCTCATCCATCACACACACAATTAGCAGAGCATATGCACTAACAACTGCCAACATTACACCATCAATTGCCAGCCTCCTGAACATCACTCTACTCGACACTCTTATCACCTCCACAAACACTCTTGGCATAATGTTCCTTCAGGTTAACCCCTACACCATTTCCACTCCCATACACACCATGAAAGAACTATTTGTACCTTGACTCCAATACATACAACTGTACACCCCTTCCATCTGGTCTCTGGGACACACAATATATCCACCTTTCCTCTGTCCAGCATATCAGCTAGCTCTGTCCCCATACCAGTCATACTCACAACATTAACAGTTCCTACCCTCACTACCACACACCTAGTATTTCACCTCTCTGCCTGCCATATGAGCATCAGACATCCGCCAGGGTATGTCTGTAAATGCAAAGACTACTGCACTATCAAATGACACATGTATGTTACAGCAATACAAAGAAAGTGTCACTAACTGTGGCCCATAGCCCACCATGTATGTGCATTGTCCTATAGATGTCCTGCCCTAACATTTTGACATGACTGACTAAGCAGCAAGACTGTCATTACAGTGTGCTATACTGACATAGAACAGAAATGTATAGCAGGTATTACCTGTGCGCATGTATGAATGGGTAGGTGTACCTGGCTGGCTCATAACAACTGACATGGGATGCAAAACATCAGGTGAATAAGCTGTACATGTTGTACACATGTGCAATCTTAGTTTCTGTGCATCCAACAGAGGTAGACCTCTACAGCTACTGGTTGTGTCATTGCCCCTGACACAGACATGGGTAGTATAATAAGCATGAGTATCACATTGAAATTGTAGAGGTGGTCAACTGTGTTCTGACCCTCTGTCCATGCCTACTACAAACAGATATATGACCACCCACATAGCTGTATGGCCTCAGCAATACCTTACTTGTAGAACCTGCCTCCACCAAAGTAGAGAAAACCCCTTTGCTGGACACCAGCAATGCACAAAGCACATAACGTGATGCTATATTGGTTGTACAGGGCAAAGTAGGAGGAGGCACCAAATGGGTGGCATGTCAACCTTGTCTGAACGATCATATTAGATAACAGGTGGATTACTGTAAGGCTAACTATGTCTCAGAGGCACCAACCCAACCCACCCTGTAATGGTGGTCAATCACAGCATGTACCCAGCTACAGACAACCTACTGCAGACAGGTTTAGGGCAAACATCACCCCCCGGATCACCATCAATATAGGTGAATATGCACAGCACATGCACCCCTCCCCTCATCATCATGGATCAGGTGCAAATTGCCTAATCAAAGTTAACAAAAGTAAGTCCCCTTGTGGCCTGATAACATTCCTGTCTGCATCCTACATGAACCTCGACATATGCTTCCAGCTCCATTACACACTATATGCAAGAAAAGCCTGAGCACCATTGAGATTCCATCTGCAAGGAACATGGCCACTGTCATCTCTCTACACAAACATGAATGATGATGAATGAATGAATGATGAATGTTGGTTTATGCAATGGACTGGCCCTCATTGGGGGTAACATGACACATCAGGACCAGGAGTACAATGCATGTTCATACAGTGCTGCCAGGTACAGGGGTATGATGTGTTTGTAAGTGGTGGCTAATGATAGTCCATATGCATGTGCTGGCTCTGTAAAGAACTCTGGGCAATGTCTGATGTCCTGTGATGTGTTTCCCTGTGTATTTCTTCCAGGTGCCATGCAGCGGCAACTGCCTTACATCGATGGGGAAACATCAGCCATCACAGAAGCTGTAATCTTAAGCTATGCCATCCTTTCTGGCCATAGTCGGCAAAATCTGTAGGTACGGACTGCCCTGTCGGATGTGATTGTCCACAGACTGAAAGTGATAGGTCATCATGGACGCACATACGATCAGGTCAGGCATACAGCAACTGACCTGATACATCTTGCCTGGCAAAGGGCTGCTGCTGTAGTGAGGGACTGTACTGCTACCGGTGTGGGGCCAGCAGCACAGGCCCCACTTACAGTGATAGAGGAGCTCATTGCCAACCTTGTGGTAGCCCCCACACAAACTCAAACATGGAAAACAGCAGTTGTGTAAGTGGGTGGCACCCAGACAACAGGCGGGGAGCATCCAGGTATGGCCAAAGTACACATCAAGGTAATGAGGAAGCATTTAAACTGTCTTCTACAGAGTATCTAGATGCATATGTCAGTGCAAAATGGATTAGTGGGTGAGATGTAGTAATGAGCATAAGTGCACATCTATGGTGAAAGACAGCAAATTGTGTAATATTATAGTGTGTACTGTGCCTGTGCAGAAACATAGCATTCATCTTGTACCAATGTCTAATGTGAATCTGCAGCCTGAACCCAGTAAGTATGGGGTTTCCCTGTTGCGGCTCACCAGTACCTCAAGCATGCTAAAGTTAATGCATGTGACCATGCAGACAACTGTTGCACACAGTCATTTGGCAATATCTGCATGTTCACCTAAGGTGGTGTTTACTGCATTGCATCACGGTGGTCATAACAGGGGCCTATTTTCAGGGGATGTCACATATCTGTAGCATACCTTACAACCTGTCATTGCAAGACACCTGGAAAAAGACCAACAAAATGGGGGGATGAGGGCCAAAAACTAGGGTCATATTGTAGACATTAGTGGTATACAGTGCATATAAATGGTGTGCACAGCAGTTAGAATGCCAGGTATGTGTGATATACAAAAATGAAAGCACAATAGACAAGTTCAAATTACTGCCAACCTTTCATGTGACCCATAGCCTGTACATTTCAATTGCAATGAACAATAATGACACATAACAATAGTACAACAACCTAGATGCATATGTGTGCACAGGCTGAAGCTAGTGCTGTGTTGAGGCAGCTTTTGATATAACTACAGCAGTACATCTTACTGGGTACACAACAGCCATCAATTACAGAGACTCTTTGATTAACAGCAACTAAGAGTCAGCTGTCCTACTAGGATTATCCTAACATATACCCAGTTGCCTGCTACAGCAACAGCCATGGTTCACATAGAGCTGATGAAGTTGCTAAGGGACCACATGTTTGAGATATACCAGCCTGGAGAAGGGTACCAAAACATTTCCACAGCATTGCACATACCATGGAACACAGTGTAGACAGTCATCAAAAGGTGGGGCTACAGTGACATTGCAAAGGAGTGGACATACCACCAAAGTCTATGAGAATACAAAATCAAAACTAGCCAGGGAGGCTGCCAGGAGCCCTACAGCAACAGTGAAGGATTAGCAGGAATCTCCAGCAAGTACTGGGTGTGTACTACATGTCACAACAACCTTCCATGGTCTCCATATGTCCTGCTTATATGGTAGGGTTGGAAAATGGCAGAGGTTCCTCACACCAAACAATATCCAGGCCTGGTGAAAGTCTGAAAACAATACATAAGGTCTCCAAAAAGCAAGTGGGAAATGTGCTATGGTAATATGGGACCGCGGTTATACTCTTTGGACACAATTCTGACAGGTGTGTTTGGTGCAATATCACCACTGCACATCACCACAACAACACCCCCATTGTGAAGCATGGCGATGGCAGTGTCCTGCTTTGTGGTTGCTGTTCAGAAGCTGTAACTGGGGCTATAGTCAAGTTAGAGGGGATTAAGAACAGTTTCAAACACTGGTCCCTTGTGGCTCCAAAACATTCTGTTGTCTGCCACATAGCTATGTATGGTGAGGAATTCCACATTTTCACACAACAATGGCCAAACCATATATCCATATCAGCAAGAGGATGGCTTCACCAGAACACATGCAATGTTCTGCACTGGTCAAGTCTGAGCCCACACCTACGCCCAATAGGATATATGCAGGGTGACCTGAAGAGGGCAGTGCACAGGGGATCCCCTTGCAATCTGACATAGTTGGAGGTGTTTTGCAAGGGAGAGTGTGCAAATAATGGCAAGTCAAGATGTGCCATGCTGATAGACACCTTCCAAGAGGACTGCATGTTGTGATTAAATCACAAGTTTTTTTAAAAGAGTATTACTTTAAGGGTGTGCACATTCATGCAACCAGCCTATTGTACCTATTTCAGTTACCAGATGTTACCTGTAACTGATGTGTATGTTCTTCAGTTGGTTTGCACAGGTTATATGTCATATGAAATGATGGCAATGTTATGACCTTATTTTTAAGGTCTCGTGATATATCATGAAAACCTGGCATGTAACACGTGTGTCTACACTTACTATATCCACTGTAAGTGTGGGAAGTTGTTTGATTAACCGGCTTTATTTTAGAATACATGTACTGCAGGTTATGCAGTCTGCACCTCCAACTAGGACATTATTTAGTGGCACCAATCCACAGGCCAACCCAGTAATGTGGCAGACAAACTCAGGAGTTATGAGCAACAGACCAAACATATGAGCCACACATGTAGACATTCAGCAAAACCCTGTACAGTTGTGGGGTTTGTTCTGTAGGAGTTGCCACAGTGCAATACAGGTGAACAACAACAATTTACATAGGTGCAGTGTGTGCTAGGTGAAGCGCCATCACCTACTAACACCACTCACATATCCTAGAGGTGTATATTAGTAGTAACAGTAATTGGAAAGGGCTGCACTGCATGATACTGAGGGTCCTTCCAGAGTGTGTATGTTATTGTCTGACTGTGTGTTGTAAATGCCCCAAGTCGGCTAATGTGAGGTCTGTGTAATGCCTTAGAGGCACCTCATCTGTGTGTGTGTGTGTGTGTGTGTGTGTGTGTGTGTGTGTGTGTGTGTGTGTGTGTGTGTGTGTGTGTGTGTACCAGCAAACCTTATAGGGCCAGTAGTAATTTACATATGTTGTTTTTCCCTCACAGGTGGTGGACAGTGCCTCTGTAGAATCTGACCATGATGGTACTCATATTGAGGCACAGGTGGGGTTGTAAGGGGCTGATACATACTGTGCCATCAGTTGGCATCTCACTATTGTCAACCCCATCCACGCATACAGTCACAATGCCCACACATACCCCATCACCAGTGGCCACAGATAATGGACAGTTGGTGGGTGGTGGCATGAAACAGGCTACTGTGCTGCCTATGGCAAGTGAGGGTGCAGACACTAGCCAGAGTGCTGGTGAGGTTCCACACAGGCAGATGGGCAGGGGTGCTCAGAGAAGGATTGCAGCCTGTCATGCCCCTGTTGCAAGTGCCATGGCATCAGTCACCAGATGCATGTTTCAGGCTGTCATGGGGGCACAGGCATGTAATGAACATAATACCCGACATATACGCAGGGTTGTGGATGAGCACGTGCCTGGTGTCCATGGCAATATGAATTCACTGCAGCCATCTGTAAGCATACTAGGGTCATGGATAAATGGTAGGGGGAGACCTTGGCACTTCTCAACCATGGAATATCTGTGCTTGAGCATTTGGCGGATGCTGGCCAGCAGCCATATGGCTGTAGGGCAGCACCACAATCAGCTGAGGGTTTATGTAGCCATGCACCATCACATACCCATGCTGGCGGTACCACTAGCACTAATGAAGGGGGTGTGCTGTCCACACCATAATGCATCAGGCCATGGGCACATGATCCTGGCCTGTCCCAACAGGGATGTGGATCCAGTAGGCAACAGTCACCAGTGAGGAGTAGTACTTCATCTGGACTCAGCCCTGGGAGTGCCAGTGATACCATCAGCAGGCCCAGTTCCTGTGTCCATGGCCAGAGACGGTGAACTGTACACCCTGCCATGTACAGCCCACAGCAGCCCAAAATACCCCTGAGTAGGGTGCCCACAGGGTTTGACTGTGTGCATGCAAACACATACAAATCACCATCAGAAAAGTCACCTCCACACACACACACACACACACACACACACACACACACACACACACACACACACACACACACACACCACCCCTGCACTGCCCATTTAATGAACACCCCCAAGTACACAGACATGATGTCAACCACATGGCCCAACCTAGGCTTCTGACAAACCCACACAACCCCCTGTGCATATGATGACACCTGTGCCACATCCATGCCATCCATACCATCTATGCAGGGGCATGCTTATATGGGTCTGATGCACAGGGTGACTTTAGTAGAGTGTAGCTATTTAATGCTGTGTAAGGTGCTGTCATCTGGCATTTGTAATGGGTACACATCAGAGTGTGTGTGTACCTTTTCAGCCATGATGCATTATTGGTGTTAGTAACACTAAGTGAATATGTTCTCAAATGCTGTATTCTGTTTGTGTTGCAGGTGTCTGTGTGTCAGCACGATGTGGCCCTGCAGACATCACCAACAAGGGGTATGGCAGTGTAGTAACACATCGACAGCATAATTGTCGGGGTACAGCTGTATCTGCACACATTTCCCATGTCTGTGTAACAATTCTTGCATGTGCCTCACAGCTTATAGGGTTGATGAGTTGTATCTCAGTCTATGGTGGTTGACATCAGCTCTAGTATAGTGGACAATGGTAAATGTGGTGGGTGGAACATACCTCAGATTGCTAATGCCCTCAACCACAGAGGATATTGTGTCAACCAAACACACAGAGAATACTGTTCCCACACACACATACACACAGACACACACACACACACACACACACACACACACACACACACACACACACACACACACACACACATATATATATATATATGCATGCACAGGATCACAGTTTCCAGTCTTGTGTTTGGAACCCCTACCCATTAAGTTGTGGTACCCCACTATTATGCGGTTATTGCAGGTGGCACAGGACTACTAGTGTGATGAGTGTTACATGGTACCTGTAAGGTGAATAACATCACATGGCCTTGTGGGGAATGGCAATGGTGGCTGTGCTGAGTGTGAGAATACTCATAATAGTGTTGCATGCAAGTCTCCACACTCAAAACCACTGCTATACACATCATGCACACACAAACACACCACACACACACACACACACACACACACACACACACACACACACACACACACACACACACACACACACACACACACACACACACACACACACACACACACACACACACATGCACACACTTGCCAGTACTGACATTAGCAGACCAACCTATCTTGTTATTCGTACCATACTATTCCATACTGTTGCACAGGACGTATAGGGCTGAAGAGTGTCTACAGATACCACTACAGCTGATGTGAACAGCGTACCTCATACAGTAGACTTAGGAATGTGCACTGTGTATACCATGGCATAAAATATGAATCCATGCCCATCCAATGGATGTCATTCACACACAAACACACACTATACTCATTTCTCATGCATATTTGCCAGGACTGAGATTAGAACCCCTACCTATCTTTTTAATGTTACTACATTATTATGCATTTATCGAACGTGCCACAGAGGCTATGGGGTGACACTTCTCCAAAGGTACTTCTAAGGAGAGAAACATCACCAGGCCTTGCAAATTATGACAATGGGTGATGTACTGGGTGAGAGAGGCCACAAAATACTGTAACCTACACATATACACACTTACACATAATAATACACAGGCACACAAACACACACACACACACACACACACACACACACACACACAAACACACACCCACAGACACACTTCCAGGACTCATATTAGAACCTCTAGCTATGTGGCTATTGGTATTATAGTGTTATGCAGTTACTGCACACACCACAGAGAGTATAGGTTGTGGAGTGTCCCAAGATACCTATATAGTGAATAACATCTACAGCACTTGTAAGGTATAGCAATGGTAGTTGTACTGGGTGAGATGGGCCACCAAATACTTTCACTCACATGTTTACACACTCACAAATACTTTCAGACACCAGACACACTAATGCACACACACACATACACACACACACACACACACACACACACACACACACACACACACACACACACACACACACACACACACACACATTTGACAGTACTGAGAGCCATAGGTACAAAGAATAATAGGTGTGTACATGGCAAATGGACATGGAGGCTTTACAAGGCTAGCCCATGGGAATATACTGGCATCATGCCACCTGACAATACTCCCAGTATGTCTACTGAGTAATGTCACTGGAGTGATCCCCATGGTGGATATTATATTCTCCATCCACTCCTCCTGATTTCTCTTGAAGAGGGCCAGTGATGTGCTCAGCTTGACATGTTTGTGGTGTCTATTCAACAGCATGGCCAGTCTCTGGGTTGTGAACCTGCCCCTTCAGCATGTCCTGTTGATTGTGGGGATGGGGTTGAGGTATCTGAGGCATGTTGTGTGGACAGATTGGTTTACTCGGATGTAGAATTCCTGACAGGGTTGGATCAGACATGGCTGTGTATGTCAGGCAGAGATTGCACCTAAGTAGCCAATATGAGACACAGATTCATTGCAGTTGTTGGAGTCTGCCCATATGGGGCAAGTGTGTAGTACCTAAGATCCTCTTTGTGAGGTACATTGGCAGCCTCTCCTGTTCTTGCTGGTGTCCAGTGGGGTACATGGCAAATGGGCCATAGTCATACCTCTCAACCTGGAAACATTAAAAATCTGGACAAGGCCCATGAAAAATAGGCACAAATCTGTACACTGATTAGCATAAAATTTGCATACATAATTACAGAACCCCACCCACTCTGATGGAATTGTGGAATACCAGCTTTTAAATGCAAACTGAAGAATAGACAACCAAAATATGGCACCAGAGTCCCCCTGCAGCCATTCCAATGTCCCATTACCAGACTATTTCACCCCAGTTACCATAAACCCTAATGTGCATACTGCTTTGCTTCTACAATGATTATTTGGAGTTTATATTTACATTTTATAGCACAATGCAGAAACAGTAATAGACATCTGCTAAACAAAATACTGTCTCACAATGAAATTAGACTGACTGCCACATTAAAATTAAATTTAACTTGAAAGTAAAACAGCACTTAAGCACGAAACATTCCATCACTATAAAGGAAAACTTACACCTAAAAATACTGTGTTATTTTAACTACTTATTAAAGCTGCCGTTCAACACTTCTGAGGTGTAAAAATATCTCAGCACTCTTCAATAGCCGTTAAAGCCAGAGAAGAATACAAATTTTTTTTTTTAAAAAGTAGGAAACCTGGACTTAATCAGAGTGCATGCCTGAAAGTAGGTGTGAGTGAAACATGTCTGAATGAATAAGAATTCCCTGAGACTGGGGAAAGCATCCTCACCCCGCTTGAAAATGAGCCTTAATTCAAAAGTAGGAACTACATTAGAATCATAATTTATCCAGTTTTGTGCACATGCTCTCAAGTTTACATACAGGATACAACTCCATATACCACAAGGCTCAGTGGAGGCAAGACACAGCACAGGATCACAGATTAGCACTAGGCTAACTGCCTTTCTGGGCCATTTTAAGCTTAGCCAATTACCCCATGTGAGAATCAAACCCTGTACCTTGTGTTTGTAAGGTAAACACCTTAACCATTATGACAACCTCCCAATAACACTCAAAAGTACAGTCTCCAGAATGTTGCTCAAAGGAACAGAATCACTCTTGCTTTTTATTTTAGTGAACAACCATATGTCTACATTCATAGATCAGCTTTGCATTAAAAAGATAGACACATTTAGGAGTTCTATGCATTCTGCAAAAAACAAAGTGAATTGTACAACAATGAAAACACTCTTTCAAATACAAGAATTTGCAAGTCATTTCCATCAACCTTTCTGTAAGTCACTTCCATCAAACCAGTCTGGAGAAAAGATATGCACATGTTGCAACTAACATATCTATACTGCATGGACATCTGCATCAATTCAAATGCATCTTAACAATACTGCTCAGAGGGAAGAAAAACTGTCTGCTCCAACCATTTTAATATGTTGCAAGAATAACATGCAGTCTTATGACCAGGCATGTGTAAGCAGATCCACACTTGCTTAGACTAGAAAAATGTGTAAAGAAGTTCCCCTAAAACATCACACCACAGTGTATTCCATAGTGGAAAAAAAGTAATAACCATCTATATACACTAAAGACAAACACACCGTTCAAGAAAAAGTTGAAAAGGCTCTCTAAAGCAATGCTGACAGAGATAGGTACTCACTCAAGCAGCATACTGTTAACATCTTGTGTGAAAAATTTCTGCTTTCCTTCACCTTCAGATGCCTTGGCTGCCTGAGTTAGGTCTTTCATTTGCAATTGCCTGCAATTCTTCTGGTAAGTTTTTCTGGGACCAAAAAAAAAATCTGAACAGTGCTACACACAAAGCCTTTTCTTTTTCTCCAAGGTTATGCATCTGAGGAGTTTTACACACATACAAGCATGCATACACACGCACACACATGCACACTTGCTTTCATGCACACTTTCATTCATACACACGCAGGAAGACAGTCAGCAACATAAACACACAGCTTTCCTTTTACAATCGCTCTCATACACACTCACACACACACACACACACACACACACACACACACACACACACACACACACACACACACACACACACACAAAACAGCACCACCACCACCACAGCTATGAGACATACAAATTAGTTGCCAATGAGGTCTTCCTTCATTGCTAATCTGCTCTAAATTGCCGAAAAAAGAATATTTCTGAAAAGTGCAGAGTCAGACCAACTGTAACACACTCACGTCTCGCGACTGTTTAAGCAGTATTAGTAAATGAAATCCAATTCATAATTGCTATAATGCATTGGCATTCCTAAAATATATAAGGTACTGTATTAATAAAACTGAAAAGTTAAAGGTTAAACTAAACACACCCCCCCAAACAAAAAAAAAAAAACTAATTGGGAATTGGGATAAGCTACTTGCAAGGCTTTTACGTTCACTCTTCTGTCCTTACCTGCCTGAGTAGTTTGTTCGGCTTGACGGACAAACTACAAGCCCTTCTCTTCTGTTAATTCGCACAATAAATCCTTCCTCCTAGTGTCGCTGCCATAATTCCAGCTGTTTCAGGCGAACTGCTGCTCAGCTTTCCAAATTCCTCCTAGTGTTACTGACTTGCTACCTGGCCGCCGCCATTAATCACGGCTCGAATTCCCACCGTTTCGGCCAGCCAGAAATGATGATGTGAGCTCCTTGAGCTCAATTCCGACTGGCTGGTAGCCTGGCGAGCTGGCGCCATGCGCCGCGTGATGACGCCAGCTCTTAGAAATGAAGGGGTGCCACTCGGGAATCGTGGCACCCCTTCATTTGGACCCCAAAACTCGGTAAAACCCAAGTAATTCGGAACGGTTGGGAGGTCTGGCCATAGTACACATTGATTGACCTACTGAGGGGAGTGTACAGGGAAACTGTCCTTTTACTTCCAGTAGTAAACACCCTGAGTCAGGAGAAGTGCCACATGGAAGGGCTTTCAAAAGACAGTGGCACTGTGGTGGTCACCATAGAGCTCACTGTCAACCTGTGTTCCCAGTTCTGTTATACCAACATCAGTGTTCAGTGGACTACCATCAATGTATTACTTTATGGGAACCATGTCATACCCAAAGGGGATGGCAGCACATCATCTGGCATTGAGCTTATATGCAGGGTTCTGACAACAGTCATAAGTCTCAGAGAGGCCTTTGTGAAGGATGTCAACCTCACATGGTGGGGGTAATAAAAACACCCACCTTGTAATTATCTGCAAACATTGTCAGCTAGGGCACTTTTGTATTGGGCTAGTCCTCAGAGGTGTGGATCCCAAACATGAGGGAACCCAGGTCCACAACCTGTGGGACTCCACCCATGAATTTTCATCAGTCTGACATGGAGTCCACTGCATTCACAATGTGGGTTCTATCTGTGAACCAGTTTGCAGCCCACCTACTGATGTAGGGGTTGCTGCCTACCTGAGTGTGTTTGTGTATGATTCTTGAGTGTCGAGTGATATCCAAGGATTAGATGGGAAGCCTTGTTATCTATTCCATACAGTCACACAGTTATTGCACATGGCACAATTCCTATAGGACTGCAGAGTGTCTACAGGTCCCCCTACAGTGGATGACAAACTGTGGGCCTTGTAATGTGGACACAGGGACATGTACTGGGTGGGCAACAGCAAAAAGTCACAAAACCCACCCGGCAATGGATATGGTTCTCACACAAACACAACAATCCCCCCACATACAGGATACTGTTCACACATACACACACACACACACACACACACACACACACACACACACACACACACACACACACACACACACACACACACACACACACACACACACACTTTTATATTTGCCAGGACTGAGATTAGACCTCCTACCTAACTAGTTATTTATACTATAGTGTTATGCAGTTATTGCACATGCCACAGAGCACATGGGGCTGACGCCTGATGAAAGGGATTTCTAAGGTGACTGATATCTGCAGTACTGCTAAAGTAGGGCAATGGGAAGTGCAGTGGGTGGGAAGGCCTGTTCATTCCTAGATCCTACTGACAAGGCCTGTTCATTCCTACATCCTAGGGTTGGGAGGGTGGCCTAATGGTTAAGGTGTTTGCCTTACAAACACAAGGTGCAGGGTTTGAGTCTCACAAGGGATAATTGGCTAGGCTTAAAATGGCGCACAATGGCAGTTAGCGCAGTACTAATCTATGAACCTATGAACCTATTGATATTTCTCTAAGTGTATGGGCATGCCCAGTGGGACCTTCTATAGTACATGTGGGACACCAGTCCAGGAATTGTTGTACTCCAGTCCAGTTTGTTTTGTGCTATAGCCATACCTCTCAACCTGTTGGTGCAGGTATCTGGAGATAGCCTACAAAAATGGGGAGACAATGGGCCATATGGTGATTGTGACTATCTTAGTAATGTATGGGTTGCTAGGGTTACAGGGCTTGTTTTAGCAGACATCTGACATATATGCCATTTGACACTGTCATGTATTGTTTCAGTACCTCGTGACATACCTCCTCAGATCATCACAGTGATTTACCAGAGGAATACAGGATGGATGATGCACACACCAAAATGCTATGCATTCTTGCACAATCCAGCCTGTTGAGAGGTGTGCCTACAAGCAATTGACTGCTGGTGCTGTGGAAATGGTCCAGCATCTTGGTGATATATTACAATGGTGGAATCTCTGTGCATTTCTGTTCTGGCCTGGTCTGATTTCCAGTCCACGGTTGGGTAATAAAATCAGACAGGATCAGGGTAACAGGCAGACTCTGGATAGAGTTGTAGGGGATAAGATATGTGAGGGGGGTGTCCTGGGTCAGATATGTTTGCCTATAGCTGCCAGTACTTTGCATAGGGGTCTTCTCAAAGGTTGACTGCACTTGTAGGGTTTTGTGTGTGTCAGACTGTTTGACCAACCTGGAGGTGTGTGTTTGTCTCACATATATGTATGGCCCAGCTCATTTTGGTTGGATGGCCACATTTTGGGTTCAGGATGTTGCATAGGATGAGTGATCAGGGAAGGGTGTGTTGCTCCCCATGGCTGTGGGCCAGAGTTCTGTGGGTGTAGACATGTCACCATCTTCCAGGGTTAGGACTGCCTGCAATGAGTCCATTCCCATGTTTAGACTACTAGCCCTGCATGTTAACTGTACAAAGTATCACAGAATGTCCACATTCATGACTCATATATCTTGTTGGTTACCCAAACGAGTGTGGTTTTCAAGGAAAAGTGTTTTGCAAGTCACTCAGGGTTGAAGTCAGATATCACTGACAGTTGACATTGCAGTTTCAGACTTCGTACCCATCAAACATTCCATGCTAGTACAATCATTCCATCAACTTTATAACATTTTTAGAGCAGTATTTCAAAGGTGTCCTTCTCTTTGGACCTTTTTCATCCTAATATTCATGGCTTTGTCCAGTTTTCTCATTTCCTGACAATGGCACGTTTTTTCCTAGCAGTTAGCAGCATGGCCTTTCTTTGCATTTAGTAGACTGTGTTATGTTGGTGTTATGGACCCCATAACACTCCCTAACAGGGCACTGTGGATGAGGCATGGGCATTTGCCACAGGCCTGTAGGCCAGGTGTGACAGATGCAGGCCATCTGTAGCAAGGCAGTGCATTCTGATGATCATATGTTCCCAGGCTGCTGGCAGTGGGCAACCCTGGGATGACACCAGTAAGTTGACTGTGGGTGTTACTGACAATTGCTTTCTGTTTGTGTTGAGACATCACTTTAGTTGATGGCTGCATGCTGCTTAAGGCTAGGAACATGTTACGGCATTTCTATGGGACTATGGGGGAGTGACACATCTGTACACAATACACATTTGCAGAGACTGTTCTGATATTTGCTTAACATTTTGGTCCCACTTAGCATAGTGATGTGCCCTATCTTTGAGACTACAGGCATAACAGTATCAACCACAGGTCAGATTGTTCTGGCGTATTTGTAGCTTCAGACTTCTTACCTTTCAAAGCCATACTGCCACTGCCAGACCTGCTATGATATCACTGTATAAAAGTCTGTAGGTGGAGATTTCATGGATGTTGCCATGTGGTGGTCTTTGCCAGACATTTCTGTATGGTATTCTACTGCTGATCTGCTGGGTGAGGCTGGGGGTGGGTATGGGACCCCCAGTTTGGCATCCATGCATGTAACCTATGACCCCCCCCCAGTTATTTGGCTCACCACACATACTGCAGTGGTATTTGTCAGATAGGGTGGTACTGCATGGTGTGGGTAGGCCAGTACTGGGAATACATTTCCTGCTGGCCCACAGAGCTGTCAGTTGTCTGTTGTTATCCCAGTAAGCCACCCTATTTCCTTGCATGCTCGAATCAATACCATAGATATGCTATCAGAACATTCCACTCCATTTATTTATTTTATTAAGGAGACCGACTTACCTTGTGCCTGAGGCTGTTGTGAGGATGGTGCTTGAGGGCTTACTATGTCAGATGCATGCAGTACACTGCCTATACATGGTATGGTATAGGTGGTGTGATGTTTGGCATCCATTTTACAGTGTGTATGAGTCAGAGAGAGAGAGATCAGTCCCTCAGGCCCTACAGTGTCAGTGTATGTGCTATGCATTGCCTCTTTGTCAAGAACAGGGAATACTGGGCACCCCTCTGTCTGCCTACAGGGGCAGGATCAGGATGTTCCTCCTCCAAGTCCCTCTGTGCCTGTGGAGACCTTGGCAATGTTGGGGGGCTGTGTGGCCCTTCCCCATTTTGTTCCTGCTGCAGCTGTTTCTGCAGGATCATATTGTGTAGCATGGCACATAATATGTACATGTGTGCACATGTGGCTGGAGAGTACTGCAAGGCTCCACCAGATATGTCAAGGCAGTGGAACCGTGACTTGAGCATCCCAAACACACGTTCTATAATGATCCTGGTTTGTGCTTGTGCCTCATTATGGCGTTCTTGTGTGGGTCTGTATGCATTTCTGATGGGTGTCATCAGCCACAGCTCCAGTGAGTAGCCAGAATCCCACATGAGATGGCCATATGAGATGTCCTCACTGGCAAAAGCCTGGTACAGCTGTGACGAATGTCAGATGTGGGAGTCATGACAACTTCCAGGGCTGCCAGCACACATATTCATGATAATGCCCTGGGCATCGCACATGACCTGGCAGTTGATTGAGTGGAACCCCTTGCAATTTAGGTAGACCCTACCCTGGTCACCGGGTGGTGCTTTGATGTGGATGTGCATGCAGCCTATGGCACCCAGTACCTCCAGTTATTCTGCTACATGGTGGAAGAGACACATATTGCTGGTCCTCTCCTCATGGGTGTTGGGGAAGTAAATGTGCTCAGTGGCATGTGGTCGCATGGCATCCAGGAACTGGTGGAGTATCCTGGATGCAGATGCCTGTGAGACCCCATGATAACCCCAGTTGGTCTTTGGAAAGTACCTGCAGCTAGGATTCTTAAGGCTACATATACTTTGGTATCCACTGGGATGGGTTCCTCTCTGTTGGTTCTGGGTCTGAGGTGAGGCTGGCACAGCTGAACAAGTTGCTGAAGTATGTCTCTGTCCACCCTGTAGAGCTCTACTATCTCCAGATCATGTAGCCTCTGGTAGGTTACCCTGGGTCTGAACACTCTTCTCCTCCTTGGTCTGAGTTGGTTGTTAGCATTATCTTCCTCACCACCCTCAGTCTCTAGCACATACTGATAAATCAAAGCAACAGCAGCCCCTAACATGTTTTGTTAGTTTTGTCAGTTTAAAATTCCCCCAAAAGTGTACACCAGTGGTGTAGAGTTTGTAGGAAAACCAGACTGAAAGGTGTTTGCATAGTTTATAGTAGTGTGCTGGGCTGCTGCCTGTGTAATTGGCTGATTCTGATACATTCCACCTGCCAGCTATGGTAGTTCTCCTTGATTGCCTTCTTTCTGCTGCCCCCCTTCCTATTTCCTCCCCGTTTAAGCCGCAATGTGCATCGTGCATACCCGCTGCTCAACTGTAAACAGTTTTGCTATTTCCTGTGTTTTTTTGTTGTTTTGTTTTAGGCCTGGTGCACAATGCGCACACCTGTTTAGCTAAAGTAAACACTTTTAAGCAGAACTGGCCCTCCCTGGATGCGAACATGCTCTGCATTTCTTGGAATAAGACAATACAGCCTCAGACACACCCCCTTCCTTAGCTGTGCTTAGCTAAGGGCAAACACGGGCCATTGAGCTCCAATGTGCTTACAGCAAGCATGATACACCCCCTTTTCATGTTAACTGCTCCTCCTGTCTACATGATGGTGTTAGAACACCTACACGGTTAGATGCTGTCTGACATTTTAGAAGAAATTTGTAATTCAGTATAAATCCCCTCATTTGCATACACCACTGCCTTACTCTATAGTTACCACACTTGGACTGGACCTTTCCCCTTAACAACCACTATTCCCTGGTATTGTTTACATTATGCATGCCATTGACTATAATGGCAAAATGCAGATTTCTATAAAAATGCATTTTTCCCTCTTTTATTTTTATTTTCAGCATGATCTGGTTTGTGCACCATTGCCCTATGCTTAAACAGCCAAGATAGGCCAAAAAAAGCTTTATTTAAAAAAATTAAAACTATTTATCATGCCAATGGCCATATATTTGGCCATTGACATGCCTGCTAAATATAATACATGCTTTATTTCAAGCTGTCAAACCTCCGTTTTCTAATTTGCAGAAATGTGTTCAGCTTGTAACTGAACACGTCTGCTTCTTACACTATTCCTGCACAGACACTTGCTTGCTTGCTGAATTGCTAATTCACCTCATTTGCATGGTTTTCAGCAGCAACTGAAGTCATCAGCATTAGACAGTGGTGTCCATGCAGGAATAGTGTAGGAGCACTCGAGCACATCCCAGGAGCCCTTTACTGAATTGCTTGGTGGCCATGTTCCGTGCAGCAGCTGCTGCACTATTCCTATACTCAGTGTAGGGTTTACTGAATCTCAGGGTTTATTTTTTCTGTAAAAAGAAAAAGATAAGACATGCAGCAAGAGGTTGGTCACATGATTGTTAGAAAGATTAGTAATTAGGAATTGTGTTTTAATTGTTGTTTCAGTGTGATGATGTCCAATAACAGACAAAAGCACTTATGAAATATGCATTAAAGATACGTTTTTTATTTTGTCTGTAAGTATATTATTTATTTTATGTATGTATGTATGTATATATATATATATATATATATATATATATATATATATATATATATTTTTTATATATATATATATATATATATTTATATATATATGTGTGTGTGTGTGTGTGTACTGAAGTTAATTGAAACTTCAGAAGACTGATGGCTGGTTGATAAAAAAGGATGACAAGAACATATCTCTCTCTCTCTCTCTCTCTCTCTATATATATATATATATATATATATATATATTTTGGCATTCCACTGTATATGCTCTGCGAAATAACTACAGAGCATGCAAACTAAAAACAATGTTTTTTGCAGGGTGACAAGCCCACCTGCACCTCCTATCCCCTGCTTATTAAACATCAACTCCAAAATCACACAATACCAGGAAAAGGGCATATTACCAACCCCAGTATTGTCAATCTCTCAGCAAGTCCATCAGCTTTCTTGTCAACCAAATGCAATAGAAAGGAAAGCTGTCAACTGAACAGGTTAATAGGTGTGTCCTAGGCTAGCCATGCATTCCAAATATCTCACAAGTTTTGATGCCCTTGCTAATTTAAGCAAGGACTTAGGAGGTGAAACATTTACAAGCAGGAGACAGGGAAATGAACCATTTACAGGTTGCCTGTGTCCATTAAAGACATAGGTGCCAAAACAGGAGTGAATTTCCAGTTCTCCAAGTTACAATTGAATTGGGTTAGGGACCAACTCTGTTTCACATGAATGGTGGACCTGTTCCAGAGAATGGGTAGTCTCTGGGATAAATGCCTGTCTCTCTAGCAGGTCTTATTTATATCACATTCAAGGCTTAAGTCTTTAGAATGGGTAATTCTGGTGTCATTTGTTTTGTGGATATGAAATACATCCATCATAGTAGAGTCAGAGGATGCCTTGTATGTCAGGCATAGATCTCCCCTCAACAGCCTGTAGGAGACGGACTACATGAATAGGGCTTTGAGACATTCTGCATAGGACATGTTATTTTTACCCTGTATTTTTTTAGTGAATGTTTCAGGAGTTGGATGTGCCTGATTAGATACATACCAAAGGGAATATTGCTCCCAATGATAGATCTGATGAGCACTGAATACAGTGGAACAACAAACTCCTTAGACCTAGATGCCATATCTTTGCTTAAAAGTTGCACAACAAAGAATAGTTTCCTGACTATCATAGACATGTGATGGTTGAAGGCTACATTACCATCTACATATGTCCTCGAGTCCCTGACTGCTGCGTCAACACTTAGGGGTGTGTTGCCAATATGATAGTTGTCATGGGTAGCTGACTTCTTGTAGGATACTATCATGCATTTCTTGGGATTTAGTTTTAGTCCATAGCTCTGACACCAGTTATTTTTCTGTATAGATATAGATATAGATATAGATATAGATATAGATATTGATATAGATATAGATATAGATACAGATATAGATTTATACTCACATGTACACACAAATAATACATACAGACTCACATAGATAGCTATAGATATGATACATGAAACACAAACACACACACACACACACACACACACACACACACACACACACGTTTATATCTCAGAGTGAACATCTGGCTTATTACACACATATAAATATATATATATATATATATATATAGATATATATATATATATATATATATATATATAAAATGTATTATTAACAATGAAACAGAAGTAGCAATCATCCCTTGTGACAAGAATCTGTATCCTCTTAATCAGAAATATTAGCCAGATTTGGGAAGGTATTTCATCCCATCTTGTTAATTCCCATTTTAATGCATGATCTTATAACAAAGAGTTTCCCCCACTTTATGGAGTTATGGCGGTAGTACAAAGAAATGTGATCTTTTCACAGACCACTTTATCAGTATGTGGAAAGGAATCAGTAGATATATAAGCCAACAGATTTTTCCTCTGCCTAATTCACAAGAAGGGGAGGGGGGACAACCACCTGGCACATTCTTTTAGAGTATATTAATCAAAGCTCAAGGAATGATCTTAGAAAGTCCTTAATGTTACAAACATATGGCTAAGGATACAATGAGGGGAAGAACCTACACCAGTTAAACAGGTATGTCAGAACACACCTCTAACAGATAAACTTGCGAGCAGAAAACAAGTACAAGAAAGGGGCTTATTCAATAACATTTTGCATCTTGGAATGTGCTGCAAATCAGACAGTAGAAATGTCAGCAAAGCTTGAAAATGTTATAAAGTAGGCAGTTAAAATGTCTAGCATAACTTGAGACCATGGAATAATCACTGAAAGGGTGCATTCAAAGGAAATGAAATTAGTAAGCATGGAAAATAGAAAAGTTGAGCTAAATTTGGAATTTTCTGTAAAGCTAAAACAGAAAGCCCCAGAAATGAGAAGTTCTGAGCAGCAAGAGGATATTGAGAATGCAAAATATAAAAATAAGAAAGATTTTACTAGTGTAGCCTGAGTGAGAAAAAGTACTTGGTCAAAATTTTAAACCTACCTCTGTTAGTATTAAGATATGAACATCAAAGGGAAGACTTTATGCACCTTGAAGATAAATACTTTATAGAGGGAGAGCAATCTAGAGAGAATAAAAGCCTTGGAGAAGGTGGTATTCACTCATTCTGAAACAGAGGGAGAAGCAACACAGAGAATCCCAGGAAAAGCCTAGGTAAAGCATACTAAGGAACAAAACTTTAAAGAGTGCTAATGACTTTTGTGCTGAGCTAAGATGCTGGAAGTTTAAGGAACAATAAAAAGGTTCTATGCATTTAGGTCATAAAGAAAAGGAATGAGAATGATATAAAGAGGAAACAACTGTCTCTAAAAATTACTTGTACGAGTTGTCATTTCTATTAAAAGAACTAAACACTGAGTCCCTGTACTGGCCGTGTGGATGCTTGAAGAGGCAGTGCTTTCTGCCTCATGGTAAGCTTATCATGGGGGAACCCCAGTGTTAGCTAACCTTCACCTGACAGTTATATTTTAAAAGGCATAGTGAGAAGGTGACACTGAGCAGAGCAAGGGAAATACACTCAGGGTTGTAAGGGAAAAATCTGAACAAAATGTTATTTCTTCTTCCCCATAGTTTGCGTTACAAAGTGAATTATTATACAGAGTATGAGGATAGTGAGGAAAAATTGCCCCATCTGTTGGTGCCCACATCATTCAGAAGCCTATTGCTGAAATTAGCACATTGCTGTCTGCTGGAGAGACACTTAGAAATGGACAAAACTAACAATGGGGCCTGGCAAGGTTTTACTGGCATGGAAAAGTGAAAGGAATTGATAATGTCTCTGCTGGCTGTTGAGTGCCAGAAAACATCCCCTTATTCAGACTTTAAAAATTCTGCAATTAACAATGCCAATTAAAGAGGTGCCACATGAATGTAATGGAATTGACATTTTTGGTCAAAGGATTTTAATATATTTGTGCTATTCTGGACTATTCAATTAAATAACTTGTCATAAAGTTATCCCACTATGTAAATCTAATGCTAAATATATAGCTTGAAAGTTAGACTTATTTTTTTGCAGGGTAAAGATACCAAAGGAAATACTTAGTCAACCCATCAGAAATATTTTCTTTTTTAATTAAATGGATGGGTCCTTTTGAAATAAAACAGAAATTAACAAATCGCTAAATCATATGGCTGTTCAGATAAACAGGTAAGAGAAGATCAAAACAGATACACCAAATGGATGTGAAACCATGGAAGGAATTATATACTAAGTAGCCACAACAGCAGCAGAGATTAGCAGATCTAGTAAGGAAAAAAAATGGCTTTTATGCCTGTCATCCATATAGATAATACAAATCTAAACTAAATAAACAGGAAACAAACACATCTCTGTTATGTAATGATGAAGTGTTTTCAAGATAGTTTGACAGAGAAAATGTTATCTAACACCATAATGAGACTAGGCCAGCAGAGAAGGTCTACTTAAAATCCCACCAAATACAATAATCACAGAGAAATGCAGTACAAGAAGAAGAACATGCTTCATGTAGGGGTAATTGATGAGTCCAGAAATGAATGAAGCAGCCCCATTATTCCCAAACCCTGATGGAAGTATTAGGTTTCAATGATTTTAGAATACTAACTATTGCTTCAATGTTTAACAGTTCCTCTTTGCCTATGGTTGATAAGTTAGGGAAATGGCTGGGGAAGGGATATTTTTAACTATATTACACATAACAAAAGGCCACTGAAAAATTTTTCTAACATCTAAGACTAGAGAAAAGATCACCTTCGTAAGCCAGTGCCATGGCATACAGGAGTAAAAGCCTAACCAAGCCCAGGTGAGTTGGCTTTGATTAGTGGCTCAGGTGCCTGAGGTGCTGGTGGGGAGGGATGGGTGTGCCCATCTGGGTGGGAGGGGGGGGGGCATTTATCAGTAAAACTCCCTGAGGTGAGGTGTAGTCCACAAAGGGGCATAGCACCTGGATGTTGCAATGAATGCAGTGGTAGGGAGCACAGAGATGGGGAAAGAAAATAAGGGAAGGTCACAGTAACCCCTCATAACAAGGAGAAGTAGATGCCAGCATTGCCACCCCTGATCCAGGAGGCCTTTAAGATCCACTTTAGCCCCAACACACTCTGAGAAGCTCAAAGGATGAGGGAGGAGTAGTTAGACTTGGCAATAGTGGGAATCACTGTGATGGCTGGACAGAACAAAGTAGGGTAGATGGGGTAAAAATAAAGACCACCTTCTCAACACTCTAGAAATTATTTCAGTAAAATGTTCTTCCTTTCAGGCAGCCTCAGTCACCTTCTAAAGGTTAATGCACAGTATTGAAACTCCACAACAGTTATGCTGCAGCTCACTACAGTGATACACTCTGATGACTTTGACTCACATCCAGCTATGGTACAGGCAATAATAAACTCTTAAGGTAAGCTGAACTAATTCCAAACACCATCAAGCACAATGAATACATGCCAGAGGTTAAAAACTTCATGTATGTCATAGGAAGAGGAACTGTTAAAATCAATAATTAAGAGGTAGATGCAGTGAGAAACTGGCCTATTCTAGCCAAGAAAAAAAGAAACAAACAAGTGAGGCCATTTTTGTGGTTACTGAGGAATTATTGGAAGTTTGTGCCATATTTTCAAATGACAGCATGCTCTCCTCGTAGACCTGGACAAGGGAAAGATGCTTTTAGAAAGAAAAAAAAATGTTGAGAACCTGCATTAGCATCTCAAGACTTTAGGAAACAATTAATGTCCATACCGATACATCAGAGGTGGAGTTAAGAGCAGTGCGCTCAAAAACTTTTAATGGATGATATGATATGCTTCCTCAGTCAAAAGCTAAGCAAAGCAGAGAGTAAAAATTCTGCAAGTGAAACAAAATGTCTACACATCAAGTGGGCACTTGGCTCCCTAAGGTACCCTGCTCTGGAAAATAAGAGTAACCATTTAGCTATAGATCTAACATTAGCCTTAAATAGGAGAAAATCCTCAGGGTACTTAGCTGCAGAAATTGAATGCCGCCTCTGTAAGCTGTATTAGAATTAAAGTATTTTAAAAATCTGGATGAGGGGTTTTATTCTGTCATTCAGGACATCCAGAACAGAAGTTTCATCTTATTTACTGGATAGTAAGACCTTGATAGGATCCAAGCTTTGGTCTTGTACTTTCGTAGGTGTCCTAGTGAATGACTATGTACTGAACTCATGAATAGGTTTCTGAAATGTTTGTACACTAATAACTGACATATTAGTTCCTCTCTGTTCTTATTTACTCTGTATATTTATTTATTTATTTATTTCCGGTTTGATGACTGGGGAGGTCCACTGGACTCAAGGAGCACGTTTTCAGTGGAGGCACGAGAAGAAAAGCTCAATATAACATAGTAGACATAGTAATAGATAAGCAGGTAGTACATGTTATAAAGTTAAAGATAAGTAAACAAAAATAGCAACATAGTATAATATACAATGCATATCTGCATGTTAATACATTAGAGAATAGTAGCACATAATCATAGGTTCATAGGTTCATAGGTTTATACTAGGCTATCTGCCCTAAGGCATTTATAAGCCCAAAGTTTGGTTTAGCTCACCCCTTATGTTAAAAAAAAACTGTGCCCATTAGTTTGTTGTGCCTCTGTCCAGCAGTGACACTTTCTCTGAACAGCAGAGCCAGGTGCTCTGCTCTCATGGGACCCGGATTTTATTCCACTACAGGAGTCTCTGGGTGACAAATCTATCCCTCCAGCATTTTTGCATGTGGATTAATTTCGTTGGGGCTGGACATTTGTATGTATGTCACACAGGTCACCTCTAAACACAGGCCGTATGACTGAATAGAGCTGGAATTTCTTCAGTCTGGCAGCATATGACAGATTTTTGGAGTCCCTTTATCCTTTTGTCTCTCAATTGCTTGGTGAGGAAGGTTTCGGGTCCCAATATGGGGCATTGTCGGCATTCATCATTCTCTGATGGGGAGAGTACGAGAAGTACGATGACCTTGAACCCGATTGATCTGGATCAATTCCCATTCATGATCAGGTGGGCAATGGGGAAGGTCTTTCTAACCTTGCTTCTGTGAGAGTAAAAAAAGAGGCCTGTCAACCCTGGGGACCCCCCCAACCTGGGCTTCTCTTCTGTGCTTAATGGATTGCCCACACCTATATGGTAGCTTGGGGGTTACTTTTTTTTTTAGTATGAGGTATGACTTTTGGCACATTTTTTTAAGATACATCAGGCCATGGCTACCAGTTATCAGTTCTCTGTGAGACCCTCTGAAGGATATCTGTGTCGGTTTACAGCTGCTGGTAAGTTTCTTACCGAAAGTGGGGTATTGTGTGTCAAAAGCTTTGCAAGGTCAAGATAGGGCTTGTTTTTATGGGGCTGCAATTACCAGGGTCCATAGAGTAATCACCATAGCACTGAGGTTTTAAATCATCTGCGAATGGTATTAAAGTCACATTTGTAAGAAAACAGTAAGTAAGATTGATCTCCTACTGGGTAATGTGAAAATATCCTTTATTTGTATGGATGCATGCATGTATTAGGCATGATTAGGTAGGTAGAGTACAACTGCATTTTCTGTTATTGGAGAGGTAAGAATGGAGCTGGGTTTTGAAATGGTCAACGTTTTCAGAAATTCTTAGAGAAGGAGGAAGAGAGTTTCATTTTTTGGCTAAGGAAAATGATAGAAGAAGCTAACCTAGGGGACGATTTGGTTTGTGTACAGAAATTAGATTTTGGTGGGCAGATCTTAGAGTTCTATGAGGGGTGTATAGTGGTAAGATGTTTGTTAGTGCAGGGCACTTAGTAGGCTTAAAAACAAGCTTGTGGGCTGCAGTGAGTTGGAGGTAGTCCAGGCAGCTGGGAAGTTCTAGCCATTGCAGCTGGTGGAGAGGTATGCAGTGGTGGTTAGAGTACTTGGACTTGGTGGCGAACTTTGAGAAGTATAATAAGACATTTTGCAATCTGATGTACAGCAAGAAGTAGAAACATTCTGTTAACCCTCTTTCTTTGTTAACAGCTGTAGATATGGTATTTGTTGTAATGTTCAGTGCCATTTTCCTAATGTGGGCTTTTCTAGTTTATTTGGCTTACTGGGAGATCATCCATCTGCAGAGATTCTTCAGGGTCAGAAGACACTGGCTCTACTACTAAAACAGATACTGGGGCCTCAGTTTCTAACCCTTCTCCAATGACAGGCAACTCACAGCAATATTCTTTAGTGTCTGTTGCTATCTCTACCTTCTATGTTGTTCCTTTCCTTTTAAACCAAACACATAGAGATCTTGTAACTCTACTCTAGGTTTACTGTGTTTTGGCTCAACAGAAGAATCATAAGGACTGTCTACAGTGTTATCATGTTTCTCAGTATACTCTACTTACTGCCTTTTGCCTTTGTTCAGTTGCACTCCCTTTTCAGTATGCGAGCACCATACTCTCACTTTCTTTCTCTCTTTTTGTTCTCCCCCTGTCTAAGTGTGACCAAGCACTGCTATCTCAATTTGTTTTTCTTCTATAATGTTGCTCTGCATCCTACAAAGAGTAAAACAAACAGAGCAAAATGGAAAAATAAATATGAGTAAATGTAAGATAAATAAACCAGTCAAGCTGTAGGTAGGCTAAACACATTAAATTTTAATAAAAATGTATGAACAGGATAAGTGCTTTCACACCAGAGCAAGATGCTTCCTCATATCCAACTAAAAACCAATAAAGAACACCATTAAATACTAATGCTTCAAATCACATGATCGTAATACATGTTTTAAAGGTATAGTTTCATTGAGATGCTTACCTTTAGTAGCTTGTAAAATAAAAATCCATTTGATTTCAATACATTCACTAGATGTTCTTCAGTCACCTCCACTCATACTTTCCCTAATAATCTCTAACACCATAAACTTCTGTTCAGGACCAAACTCAAGAATGTGCTTAGCTAAAGTATTTTTAGTGTCTCCTTTTTGAATGCTATATAAATGTTCTTTTACACAATCTCTTAAACATCTGTTGGTCTTACCAATATATAATGACTGGCACATATCACAAACTGCCAAATAAACAATATCAGTTGTACTGCACTCAGCATACACTTTAAGGCAAATACATTGTCCAAGTCAGGGTGAAAAAACTGAAACTCAGCTGTAATATATTTACATACACGGCAACCCCTACATGGAAATGTCCCAATTCTACTTGAAGTAACCTTATGTACTCTTGTGGTAAACCTATAAGACAACATCTTCTTAAGGGATTTATCATTCTTAAAGGTGAAGTGTGGACATTCACCTAATAGCTTCTTACACTTAACATCTGACATCAATATTCTCCAGTGCTTTTTAATGATGTCACAGATATGTTGAGTGTTGGCAGTGTAGGTGGTACACATTCTTATACAGTGAACTTCATCAATGTGTGATGGCAAGGATAAACCAAACTCAGAATGGAAAGGTCTACTCCTAGTATTACTATTCAGCACAGCTTCATTTTGTGCCCAGGAAAAATCATGTGATCAATAACCTCTCTCATTAAAGCCTATAGCTAAAGTAACAAAAATGAGCATACATATCAATATCTTTTGTATGCAAATGTGCAGATCTAAAAAAAACTGTCCCTTCAAGACATTCTGATTTAAATGTCTGGGGTGCATGGTTTTTGCATGTAACAAATGATTCCTTCTGCATGGTTTTCTATATAGAGACGTATCTATACCACAGGGTGATCTTAAAACTGAGACATCAAAAGATCTATAGCCACATCAGAATACGTATAGGTGAACCTTAGAAACATAGTTGTAGTCTCCAAATATTCTATAAGCTGATCAAGGGTCTCAAACAAGCCAGACCAAATCAAAAATACATCATCAACATACCATCCATAGTGTAAAAGATTATTCAAAAACCTGTTCCTTTCATTAAAGACACATTCTAGCTCCCAGTAAGCTAAAGCAATATTAGCATAGCTATTTGCACATAATGTGCACATAGCTACACCAGTCTGTTGTACATAATATTTATCAGAAAAAAATAAAAACATTGTGCTCTAAAATAATTTCTAAAAGAGTGCAAACCAAACTAATACTATGCTCACTAAAATTTGAACGATGACTCAGAAAAAGCATAACATACTCAAGTCCAATATCATTAGGTATGGTAGTAAATAAAGAGACAGCTTCCATTGTGACAAAATAAAAATGTTCAGCATAATCATTCACATTCAAACCACTTAACCTTTTTAAAAAATGTTTAGGGTCACTAAGAATAATTTCAATATTATTAAGTAGCAGATACAGGTGTTTTTCCAAATAAATGGCTGGGGGCTCTGTTACCCAGCCTCTATCTCACGCAATGGGCCTCAATAGAGGGTCAGTGGAATGTTTATGTATTTCTGGTAGTCCATAGATAATTGGTATAACTGGATGTTTGACCATAAAATAATCAAAAAGCAATTTACTCAAACATCCATCAAGTAAAAGGTCATTCAACAAATTATGGACTCTATTAACCATATTAAACACATCTGTTCCAGCACATTCAATATAGGTATGTGTTTTACTAAAATTTTTATATAAGTCTCCCTCACAAAGTTTGCTAAATACTTCTAAAACAGGTGGTAGCCTAAGCACATATGGACTAGGTTTGTTGGTTTGTTGAGGGGACAAGCAACACTGGAAGTATTACCATACTGCATTTTCAATGCAATGTTAGAGGCAAAAAGTTTCAGATCTAAAAGTACCTCATGCAGCTGTGAGAGTGTAGTGGATATAAAATAAAGTCCCATATTCAAGACTTCTTTCTGTTCCACAGACAAAGAGACCTAAGTTCAGTGTTTGCCAGTGCCCTAGACGATTGGGATGGGAATTGCCATATGTAGGCACCTTACATATGTGCAGACATTTAAGAACTACTTTGTGCTTTAAGCAAGCAACCAGATGCATCTTTTGCCACTGGAGCCTTTTAAAACGATAGACATTATTCTCAAACTGTCTGAATAAAGGCATAAAAGAAGTAAAATCCTTTTCTTTCTGATCACAGGTAAAGCCAGCATCTATCTTATCGATCACTAGGAGCAGATTATGACTCACAGCTAGTAGTCAATCTAGGCATCCATCAAGCATCATACTGTGATTAATAGCAGGAACATAATCAGGTTCTTCAAAGCCACCTTCAGCCATACTCCAAAAAAGCAAGATAAACAAACAAACAAATGGTGCAAAACCAGAAAAATAAATATGAGTAAATATAAGATAAATAAACTGATCAGGCAAAAAATGGATGATATTTTGTCTGATAGTTGATATATTGATATAAATGTTTAGTTGAACTGAAGAGGAGGAAATTCTGCAGAGATATCTCTGATTTTTATAGAGGGTGAATGTTTTCCTGGCCCAAGAATGAGTTTAAGACTCCTGCTGATTCAGTGAAACATAGGCAGTTAGATGTTCTTACACAGGGGGCAGCAGCTATGAGTATATCTCTAAATATTGAGAATGCATCTAATAGTATGAATAATGTTTATGCTTCTACAATAACTGCTGATAATACAGCAATTAGTGAATTAAATCACTCTAATAAGCAGCAATCAGATGAGCAGCTGTCTGTGTCTAATGGTGCTTGCAGTTTGAATGATGTGGACATGCCTATGGGCAGTACTGAGCTATTTACAACCAATCATCCTTTTTTACACCTGAAGGCATCAGAAACTGTGAGGCAAGATACAAGAGGACAATCAATCAGCAGGAACAGAATGGCACACAAGGGGCAACAATTAACAGAACAGATGGAATCGGGTCTGGTAGTGATGAGCAAGATCCCATGGACCTAGTTTTTAATATCTCCTTGGTCTCTTTGTCTGTGGAACAGAAAGAAGTCTTGAATGTGGGACTTTATTTTAAATCCACTACATGCTCGCAGCTACATGAGGTACTTTTAGATCTGAAACTTTTTGTCGTAACGTTGCATTGAAAATGCAGTATGGTAATACTTCCAGAGTTGCTTGTCCCTTCAATAAACCTAGTCAGTATGAGCCTATGCTACTATCTCTTTTAGAAGTATTTAGCAAACTTTATGAGGATGACTTATATGAATATTTTAGTAAAACACATATGTTTTTGTCGTATAATTTGGCTCTAGATCAGTATAAAGCTTTGTTTGATTTAATTAAATGTGATAATCTGTCTATTCATCCAGCTGACAATGGCAGTAGAATTGTTGTGATGGATGCTTGCCATTATGCTAATAGTATGATACTTATGTTGAGTGGTACTGGTACCTCTACTGAATGTGCCAGAACAGATGTGTTTAATATGGTTAGTAGAGTCCATAATTTGTTGAATGACCTTTTACTTGATTAATGTTTGAGTAAATTGCTTTTTGATTATTTTATGGTCAAACATATAGTTATACCAATTATATATGGACTACCGAAGAATCATAAAAATTCCACTGACCCATCAATGAGACACATTGTGTCAAGTAGGAGATGGGTAACAGAGCCCCTAGCCATTTATGTAGAAAAACAACTGCACCCACTGCTTAATAATATTGAAACTATTCTTAGTGACCCTAAACATTTTTTAAAAAGGCTGAGTGGTTAGAATGTGAATGATTATGCTGAACATTTTTATTTTGTCACAAAGGAAGCTGTCTCTTTATTTACTACCATACCTAATGATATTGGACTTGAGTATGTTAGGCTTTTTCTGAGTTGCCATTCAAATTTTAGTGAGCATAGTATTAGCTTGGTTTGCTCTCTTTTAGAAATTATTTTAGAGCACAATGTTTTTATTTTTTCTGATAAATATTATGTACAATTGACTGGTGTAGGTATGGGCACAGTATGTGCAAATAGCTATGCTAATATTTTTTATGTAATTGGGAGCTGGAATTTGTGTTTAATGAAAGGAACATGTTTTTGAATAATATTTTACACTACAGATGATTTGTTGATGATGTATTTTATGTTTGGTCTGGCTCGATTGAGTCCCTTGATCAGCTTATAGAATATTTGGAGACTACAACTACTTTTCTTAGGTTTACCTATAAATATTATGATGTGGCTATATGATCTTGATGTCTCAGTTTTAAGATCACCCCATGGTATAGATGCATCTCTATATAGAAAACCATGCAGAAGAAATAATCTGTTACATGCAAAGAGCATGCATCCTAGACATTTAAAGCAGAATTTCTTGAAGGGCCATTTTTTTTAGATCTGCATGTTTACATATAAAGGATATTGATATGTATGCTCATTTTGATACGTTGGCTATAAGCTTTAACGAGAGAGGTTATGGACCACATGATGTTTCCTGGGCACAAAATGAGGCTGTGTTGAATAGAGATACTATGACTAGACCTTTCTTTTCTGAGGTTGCTTTGGCCTTGTCATTGCACACTGATGAAATTCATTGCATAAGAATGTGCAACACCTGCACTCAACGTATCTGTGACATCTGTACCTCTCATACTGTACAGATTTTGTCTCATATTTTTGGCCTTTTACTCATAAAATTGTGATTTACTCGCAAATCATTGCAAAATCTTTGAGGACTGAAGTCAGAAAATAATGACAGACATTTGAGATTCAGATTTCATACACTTCAGAAAATTCATGTTAATGCAAAACCTGTTATTCTATCAACTTTCTAAGTTTGTAAGAGCAATATTTCATAATTATCCCTATTTTTGGGTCTTTGTTCCCCAATTATTTATAGCTTTGTCCTTATTTCTTACTCTAAGAGGTTGAGAGCTATGGACTGACATCATTAAAAAGCACTGGAGAATATTGATGTCAGATGTTAAGTGTAAGGAGCTATTAGGTGAACGTTCATGCTTCACCTTTAAGAATGATAAATCCCTTAAGAAGATGTTGTGTTTAGGTTTACTACAAGACTGCATAAGGTTACTTCAAGTAGAATTGGGATATTTCCATGCAGGGGTTACAGTGTATGTAAATATATTAGAGCTGATTTTCATTTTTTTCACCCTGACTTGGAGCTTGTATTTGACTTTAAATTGTATACTGATTGCGGCACAACTGATATTGTTTATTTGACAGTTTGTGACATGTGTCAATCATTTTATGTTGGTAAAACTAACAGTTGTTTAACAGATTGTGTAAAAGAACATTTATATAGCATTCAGAAAGGAGATATTAAGAATGCTTTAGCTAAGCACATTCTTGAGTTTGGTCCTGAACATAGTTTTAAGTTTATAATGTTAGAGATTATTAGAGAAAGTATGAGGGATGTAACCTAAGAACATCTACTGAATGTCTTGAAATCAAATGGATTTTTATTTTACAAGCTACTAAAGGTAAGAGTCTCAACTTGGTGTGCCAAAATTACATAAAGGCTTATATAACCCTCCCCCTTTGACCCATTGTCGATGGTACTTCCTCAAAGATGTATTATATAGCAACATTTATTGATGAACAACTAAAGCATTACTTGGTTCCTGTTAAACGTCTTTGTCGGGATTCTTGGGATTTTTTGGTGAGGTGTAATGACTTAGAACACTATTCAGAGAGGGATTTTTTCTCAAAAAAGTCACAAAGCACAAACTGAAGCAGATAAACACAAAAGCCAGAAGAAGTAGCTGAATTGAACCCACTCAAAGTATTGCAGGCTGCAAATCACCACACAGTTGTAGAATGCAGAATCCACTTTATTAACTTCAGACAAAAAATCCAAGGATGAGCACTTTCGTCCAGAAAGATCTAGACTTCATCAAACAATTTACCTCACATAGTAACTTGCCTCTTATACAGTCCAAACAGGAAGTTCCACCCAGTTATAAACTAATCAATTATGTCATTAAAAGGGATTTTTTCTGACAATTGATGTAAAATACTTACCTGCATCCCCCACATTATTGGGATAGAATGTTTTATTGAATATTTCACTGACCGTGTACATGTCAAACAGGATAAGATAAATACAATTTCCCATTTACTTGAAATGGTTTTACACAAAATCTTTTTGTATTATGATGGCCAGTATTTTAAAAAAGTAACAGGCGTGGTCATGGGCTCACCTTGTGGGCCATTATATGCAAATGTGGTTATGTTAATATGGGAATTACGTTATTTATTTAATAGTGACTTTTTCAAGTATGTTAGGATGCTTGTTTGTTTTTTTAGATGATGTGTTTATTGCTTGGGATGGTCCTGTTAATTTAATACCAGATTTTGTGCAATCTTGAAATACTACAACTGAGTTTTTGAAGTTTACATACCAGTTAGGTATGAACTCTATATCTTACTTGGATGTAGAATTAACTAGAATGGAAGCTGGTTTAAAAGCTTGTGAGCTTGTGTTTTTAGGAAAAAAAACATATTCAAATAAATACTTGCATTTTACAAGTAACCACCCATGCCATGTCAAAAAAGCTGTTATAAAGGGACAGATGGTATGGGCCACCAGAATGGCAACTGATATGCTTGACTTCTTAAATGAAGTACACTTTATAGGTAATATGTTTGTGAACAGGGGGTAGCCGGTGCAGATGGTAAACAATATAAATTTTGAGATCATTAAGAAGAGACTATCAGGTCAGTACAGTTCCTTATTACAAAACCATGCCAGGGCATTTGGTGAAGCTTATGGAGAAGTTTCTTCTTCTACAAATGTTATCTAAAATTAAAATATAGGAGTAATGGCATCAGGTAATAGGGTGACACCTTTTTCACAATGAGAAAGTGGTGTGCAACAAGCAGAAAATACAAAAAATGCATTTATTTCTACGTTTAATGCCCATAATAAAAATATAATGGATATTATTAATAAAAATTGACAATTTATTAGAATAGATAAACAGCTAATGGAAAAAATTGGTAATTTTCCTGATTTTGTATTTGGGTGGGATAGTAACCTTAAAGACTGGTGTGACAGTTTATCCCTTTTACATATGCAAGCAGGGCAGAAAATGACATGTGGAATGTGTTCACAATGCAAGTTTATTTTGGAATGTAACTAGGTGCCCTCGAGCTGTGGTGGTGGTGCTGCGGTAGCGTTGTCGTCTCATAGTAAGACGTTGTCCTGTTCAATTCTCAGCTAAAGCGTCTTCTGTATGGAGACATGTGTGAATGGGTGTACCTTCGTTGAAGGTTGTGCGTCAGGCCTGGCAAGTTGGTACATAAAAATCTACTGCCAATCATTAGCGGACTGGAGTTCTGCTGTGGCGACCCCTAACCGGGAAAAGCCGAAAAATACAACAACAACTAGGTGCACTTGGGTTCCAAGTGTATTATAGTTTCTGGTCGCTTTTCTTTCCAAACAACAGGAGTGGTTTATGCTGCAAAATACAGCTCTTGTCCTGCATATTATGTGGGAAAGACTGAGTGAAAACAATTAAAGGAATTCCCAAGTCAAAGTTTTAAATTTGTCATACTGGGACAGTTGAAAAGAAACCCCGTGGGGTGCATGGGATATTTTTTTAGAATATAGAGAGTTGTGGTAGATTTTACACTTGAATGCATCTGCTTATCCAGGGTTAAATATTTTAGTGTGTATTTCTTGTGAGTTAAAATTAAAAACCTTTGGTAGATAGTTATACATAAATAATTATATAAATATTTTTAAAGGTGCATTGTTAAAAGTATTTTATTTTAATACGTTGTTGCTTTAAAATGCTATGCCTTTAAGACTCAAGTGGTTGGGTTGGGCGATAAAAGAGTTTGTTATATGATTTTTTTTGAATGTCTAAAGAAGGCTGATATTTTCTAGCCGAAAGCACTTATGGAATAAAGTTTTAAAGGTGTTTTAAAAAGTGTGTTTCTCACAAATTCTGCCTTCTGGATTATTACTTTTTTAAGGGTCTCAATGAGTCTGTCCCTTTAAAACCTGTATTAAAGTCACGTGATTTAAAGCATTCGTTTTTAAATGGTGTTCTTTATTGGTTTTTAGTTGGATCTGAGGAAGCACCTTGTTCAAGTGTGAAAGCACTTATCCTGTTTATATATTTTTTATTAAAGTTTATTGTTTTTAGCCTACCTACTACCTGACTGTTTTATTTATCTTACATCCTACAAAGGGTATTTTAGGAAAAAATCTTCAGTTTTACTTTTTTCTTTACTTACAGATATCTGTTGATACTAGACTTCTCCTTCCTAAGTTTTTTTGTCTTTCACTGACAGAAGCCAGTTTATAACTCGAACAAGATACCATTGTGTCTTCTTTGTTTACTACACCACTGGTCTTTATTATTGAAAAAGTTCTCCTTCTCACATCCCTCCTCCTGTTTAGAATTCTCAATCTATTTGGCTTTCTGCTTTATCTTTGTAGAAAATTTAGAATTCTAATTAACTTGTTCATTTTCCACACTTTGTAACCTCATTTCCATGAAATACGTTTTTCAGTAATGGATTCTTTCTCTTTATTTCTACTAGTTGCTTTGCAACATTTTCAAGTTGCAGTCTTCTACTAAGTAACTTTCTTCCTTCTAATAGCCCTGTTCCTGCAGGTTGCTCTGCTGTAGCTATATCTTGGCATATCTTTTCATTTGGTACAGGTTTTTCTCTGTGTAGATTTAGTCAAATGTTAATACCTTTAGGGCTTTCTAAATCTATTCTCCAATTTTTGTAGACTCATATATTCTTTTGAGTATATCTGGTATTTGCTCCATTTTCCCTCCCTGGTTAGTGGCTTCATTCATGAACTTTCTTTGGATCCACCATGGATTTGTCAATCACCATCATAACCTTAGCTGCAACAGAAATGCTCTATAGCAATTTCTCAATGGTCATCAAACAGACAAAAAGAGATGGTTCCCCAAAAAAAAGCTTGCAGCAAGCAAGTTAATTCAACAGTTCTTGTCAGGTTAGGCTGCATTGTACGTACAAAACTTATTCATTTACTGGACTCAATACTGATAAAGTAGTCTGTCAAAAACATTTATCCATTGCCTCCACAAATCTTTCAGGCAGGGATTTTTTTTTCCATTATCATATCATGTCTTAAATTGGGAAATAGAAAGACAGGATGAGCTACTTTTCCAATCCCAGTTGGTATTTCTTTTTGAGTAATGGGATATTGTTTCCTAGCTCCATGAATGCACACTACTTCAACTAGTTTTTCAGTAAGAATCTTCTTTCTACTTTCATACATTAACTTCACAGGTATAACTATACTGCCTGAATGTTGCAATCCTTGCAGCATCCTGCTATCATTTAAGGAATTACACTATATTTGTTAGTATCCCAATAACACAATAACACCTCTTTTGGAATGTACCTCACAAGACATCTGCAGCAGCTTGAAAGGCCACAGAAGTACCTCACAAAGAGGATTATTGGCCTCAAATAGATGCCCTACACTGACCATCTCAAAAAACTCCAGCTTTACTCTGTAGCATATCACCTACTCCGAGGAGATCTCTGCCTAACATATAAAGCTATGTTAAACCCAGAGCTGTTGGACATGCTACACCTAAAGAAATTTCAATCCCTCCAAGCTACATGCTCTAGGGACCTAAACCTTGTCACCACAATAAACAGGACATGCTGGAGGGATAGATTCCAGTCACAGAGACTTCCTATACACTGGAACAAGCTACCCATCTATGTCAAGCAAAGTTCCTCAATAGCACTCTTCAAGAAAAATCTTGTTGAGTGGATGGGAAATAGGAAATACACCCCGGGGATCACTTCTGTGGCTCTGCTCAACAGGGGCACAGGAAATTACCTTTCTTGGGTGGCATAAGCCAGGGAACTTTGTTGGCTAGGCTTACTTAGGCCCTTGGGCCGATAGCCTAGTACCTACATATGAACCTACCTATGAACCTATGAACAGAAGGCTGACTCAACCATTCTAGAAGATAATTCCTTATATTCCAGAGGTAAAACTCATTAGCAACATGCGTTCTAGTTATAGTTTTCACAGGTATAACAACAATGTTACTGCCATTATTACAAAATCTGGGGATGTGATCTAGTCTTCACATTTCAAACACAGTATGTCTGAAGAAGATGCTTTCAACTTGTAAGTGTAATTTGACAGAGGTTTAACAACAGCTGTAGACCGTCCTGCTTTAAACGCAATTTCATTATATAACAATCTTACTACTTGCAAAAAATATCTTTCAAGAATCCTTATGGTCAGTTTTAAAGACCCATGTTCCTAAAGTAGCAGGCAAAGGCTTTTTAAATGTATTAAATCAATTTATTTAATTTATTTTTAGTGTGTTGTCCCTCAGCATCTTGTCGTAATTTAAGGACATGTTTTTCAACCATGTAGCTGAGACCTTACGGTTTGGTTAGAAGAAAATGTCCAACTATGAAACTTTTGAGGTTGTGTCTCAGAGTAATGTCAGTTTTAGATAATAAAGTCTTTTTCACTTTCTTTATAGTCTTGATAGTCAGCACCTTCCATATCCTTCAAGGTTTTTATAGGTTCATAGGTGAATACTAGGCTAACTTCTCTAAAGGGCCATTTTAAGTTTAGCCAATAACTCGAAGGTTGGTGTCAAATCATGTACCTTGTGTCTGTGAGGTAATGACCTTAACCATTAAACTAAACCCACCCCAAAGGTTCCCTAGTCAGTTGGGATAAGGGTTATCAAGCCCAGTCACTACATTCCCATTCCTTATGGTAGAAATACCACTCAAAAATGACCATCTATGTCACAAGGTTTCCTCCCTGGTAAGTTGCTATATTTGTGAATTTTCTTTGGATCTTCCATGAATATAACAACCACCATGATCTTGGCTGCAACAGCAATGTTGTATAGTAATTGCTCCATGGTCATCAAAAAGACAAACACAGGTGCATTCCACACAAAAGCTTAGAGCATTTCCTCAAACAAATGGCCTTTTTGCAAGCAGCAAGAATGTATAAACTCAGGACTTTTGGCCAAATATCCCAAAATATGCCAGCTGCAATGACTAATGTGGAACATAAAATATAACAGATACCATCATTCTGTAAAATAATGTTTTTTTTAATTTTTTTTTGTAATATAAATAGAAAACAAATGCAGGTTCTTCCCAACAATCTCATGGAATAACACAACTTAAAGTACCTTTAATCATAATCTTACATGAAGGACATGGCATCTCTTATTAAATCTCTCTAAACTTTTTAACAGTTTCCATTCTTCTGGTTTTCTTGGGGAAGGAAAGATGTCCAGGCTCTTTCTGCCCCCCCCCCCCGGGTCTCTCTTTACTTTCTACTGTTTTGCACAGAACCACTCCTCCAGGCACAAAAGTCCCAGTCCATGAAGGCCAAACAGTTCTGGAATGGCCAACTTCAGCCCTCCTTTCTTATACACCACAAACTGGCTTCTTTAGCAAAAACAAAAAAAAAAAAACTATGGGAACCTTCTCTAACTAATGTAACAATGCTCCCCCTACAAACACACACACACACACACACATACACACACACACACACACACACACACACACACACACACACACACACACACACACACACCACATATCTTTTAATAATCCGAATGTTCCCAAAGTCTTGTCTTATATAAAATCATAAATACTTACAATCAGTCAATAATGGCAAAAATTATATTTTCAGGACTGATATCATTTCTAGACTGCAAACTGATGCTAGAGCTGTTGCTCAATCATCTTTTTAACTGAGTTCCAGTAATAGTTTAAATAATGCCCCTGATGTCATCTAGTGTTCCTCCCAGTTTTGTGCTGAAGCCTCCCCATTGTCCCTTCTGGCTAACATACTGTTGCAAGCATGTCCATGCCAGACATTAGAAATGTATACTTCTTATATATATATATATATATATATATATATATATATATATATATACACACACACACATATATATATATATATATATTTATATATATATATCTATATATCTATATCTATATATACACATTTTATATATATATATATACATATATATATATATATATATATATATATATATATATATATTTATATATATATATATATATATATATATATATATATATATATATATATATAAACTATACTTACGGATTAGTTAGGTTAATGTTATTGTTTTTGTAAAGGTCCAAAGTTCAAATCCTGCACCCAGTTTTGTTTTATGTATTTGTTTTTTTTTTTTTTTTTTTTTGTAATCCATGATGGTGCAGAGGTCTGATATCCTCCTTCTGATGTGGGAGTTTGTAAGGTTTGAATCTTTATTAGTGTCTTAATGGCATGCTATGAAGAGTACTCCTCATATCCAGTATCCTCCCTATGTCTTTTTTGCTGTAAATTATGTTTTTTTTATTTTTAAGTGCCTTTAAGGCATGCTACATAGGATATCCTGGTGTGCAATGTTCCTCCTAACCCATGTCTTGATTAAATGCTTTTAAGGCATGACACTGAAGAGTTATGGATAGTGACTAGCATATCCCCCGACGTTTGCTCATTAGTTTAGGGAAGTGTGCAGGTATGACAGCCTCAATCACCCATATACACATTCACACATGCAAACACACACACACACACACACACACACACACACACACACACACACACACACACACACACACACACACACACACACACACACACACACCCCTACCTAATCTTTTCCCTCACTAACCTCCTCTATTGCAATCTTCCAGGTAGACAAGCACTTATAAATAAATTCACACATGCAGTCATTGCACATATACTTATGCAGACATCCCCCAACAGTACCTGACCACTAAACTTTCAGGCACTTACCTCTACAGCAATGGGTGAACACAAGCTTTCAGCTGTGTTCATTAACATGAGCAGCCATGAATGGCTGTGTTACTTTACAAAGTAGAGTGATTCTCTGAAAGCAGGCATTTCTGAGAACTACCACATGGCTAATTAGCATATGCCTCTTCACCAGAATGTCTTATTAACCTTCACCAGAGCTGTGGATACAGCTGACTGTGGCAGTGCATATCTTCATGTTAAAGCACCATGGGAGGGCTGTCACTCTGTCAGAAATGGTTACTGTGAGATGTACATCTCATATACACCTTGCAGTAAAGTTTCTGAAATGGCCTCCACATATTTGTTTAGGCATATGACCTTTATTAGGATGACCTGAAAGACCAGATCCAGATACTTCTATATACTAATTGTTTTAGGAGAACAAGATTCAAAAGTCAAAGCAACTTTTCACACAAAATCAAAGTTGAGATCCCAATGTCACTCAGCAGACAGAGTTACAAGTTAGAAATATGACATTTCACCCTAACGGGGACATGTACAGCTTCCTAACCACTAGCATTCACTTCCATATCAGTCTGAGTATGAAAATCATAAAAATCTAATCCCTTACCCCAGTTACAAAATGAGAAGATGTCAGTTTGTATCTTAATATACAACTACATTTGATAAACTTTTATCAAAATCCAGAGCTCTATTATTAGCATATGCCATAGAAGTTGCAGTTATACTAAAGGTTTCAGACAAACTACTAATGCATATCAAATTATAATATTTGTTCATATGGAAGTTTTCTAGGTCTCCAAATCTGCATGGATCTGCAGTGATGACAGTGTGTAGTCATTGTTAACAAAGACTTTTTCTAAATGACTAAATAAGTTGCACCCGAAACATTTATATAGTGCAGGGAAGCAGGGAAATGCATTAAAAACCTCTCATTACTTCTAAAAATAACAATGTAACAGTGTAACAAACAGGCAGCCCAGGTGCCATATATGTATCTCTGCTTCTTTTGCCAATAAGCTCCAAAAGGATTCCCAGAGTATGTTCTACTTAAAAAAAATATATATATGCAAAGTAATGCAGTGCACTGTCTGTAACAAGACTGTTACAAAATAAAGAATTTGTAAAGCAGAATCAGGGTAAAACACAGAGAATGACATTAAAATATGATTTGGCATCATATACTGCTGGACTCCTTACATTTGGCAGCACAGCTCCTAACACAGATGCACAGTTGTTAAATCAGGCAATCAAAGCCACTTCAGGAGTTTGAACACAAAATAAAGTTATGCATCAAAAACATATACTGATTTTGGTGGGGGGAGTAGTAGAAAAAGCCAGCTTCTCTGTCCCTCTGTATCTTCCTAGCCTATCTACTTACTGTGCAGATTGTTCTTATGGCTCCATTGCCCAGAGTATGGTACTGGCTACAGTTCTAGGAAGAAAGACTGACTTGAAGGTATGTCATCTACCAATGCTTGCTGTACGGTTTTCAGCATTAAAATTGTTTTGGTACTTACGTATTATCGCAACCACACACTGTCAGCATTCAAAGCATTCTCGGCAGCATTCCATTCTCACTGTAATTTAGTTGCCGTGAATGCTGACAATGTGTAGTTGTTATAATATGTAAATCATAGTCTGTTAAAGTTTCTTCTACACAACATCTGCTCTCAACACTTCTTGTGGCATCTCTGGTATCAGCTTCGACATTTCACAAATAGGTTTCTGAAATGCTACAATCACATATAAAAAAATAAAGTTAGAAATGCTAAGAAAGTGTTACAAAGCATGCCATTAATCAAGTGTTCTGCTTATATTTTAAACTTGTTACTTGTCTGCTTTTTTTTAGTTTAAAATACAGAGTTTGTTCTTTATATTGTTATAAATTATATTCTTAATTTACAGAAGAATGCTTTATTCGTTTAAAAATCATTCAACAGAGATTTTAATGTAGACAATTATTTTGGGGAGAAGGGATTAAAATATATATATATAATTATCAATGTTTACAGTCATTGTGTTTTATCACACATTCTTTTTAAATATGTATGTCTCGTTGCACTCCTCCCCCACCCCCCCTCACACACACACACACACACACACACACACACACACACACACACACACACACACACACACACACACAGCAAGCTTCCATCTCTCTTCATACCTTGACTTTAAATGGTTTTCATTTTTCTATGATTTATTTCAGAAATATTTTGCATTGCTTGGTAATATTTTAAAAAGAGTATTATCTTAAATATGCTAGCCAAACTTAATCTTGACAAGCTTAAAGTGATCAGAACTCCATATAATAACCACGCATTGACAGTATTCATAGCATTTTCAACAGCATGTTATTCCATTCTCACTGAAATAACGTGCTGCCAAGAATGCCTTGAATGCTGACAAATGTGTGGTGGTGATAATACGTAAGTTGTTCTTCTTTCGGCTTTTCCCGGTTAGAGGTCGCCACAGCGGAACTCCGGTCCGCTAATGATTGGCAGTAGATTTTTACAATGCTGAGGTGCCAGCTCAACACCCAACCTTCAACAAAGACACACCTATTTACACATGTCTTTCGAATGCCACTCGACCACGGGGAGCACATGCAAACTCCACACAGAAGGCGCTCCAGCCGAGAATCGAATGGGAGAACCTCTTCCTGTGAGGTGACAACGCTACCTCTGCACCATTGTTTTAACCTACATTCTGTTGTTTATTGCAGAGCTGTAATAAGGGCATGGCAAAGAAATGGCAATCTTGTTGGAACGCTGTCAGGGAGCAATACTGACATGTGCTGGCAGTGATTTATGTGTTGTCATGGCGACAATCTGCATGTGACAGTTGTAACAAATAGCTTGCAATATCTATAGTATGTATGAAAGAGGTTTTTTTGTCTTCATCTTTGAGTCAAACAGTTTTTTTTTTTTAGGTATTCAGCTTTGAGTGGATGGGAGATATTCAACAGAGCTTACTTTTAATTTAAAAATTCCTGTTTGGCATTTATCAGAAGCTGAAGATGTATGACCTTGAATTTCTAAAACTTGTGTAAAACTAAACATCATTCAAGAAAACTGCTTTAACTTAAAATATATTAGTTTACAATTGTTGAACTGTGCAGAAAACTGTTAATTTATGACTATATGTTATTTCTTCATGAAATTAATAACTGACAGTGGTTTGTATGTATTTTTTACAATTGCTTTTACTCAGTTGCTTAACTCAGCTTCTTACTGGCTGATATTCACTAGCAGTGGTCTAATATGCTTTATAATACAGATTTACTGAATAAATGAAGTATTCACACATTTAAGCAACCACTTAACTGGGGAATGATATTTAATATGTTATAAACATCTAAAATGAAACTAATAATCAGATCAGGTTACAGAAAAAAATAAAGGCTTGGGATTTGATAAATTCATTGTTTTATAGCTGCTATGTTTACAGAAGTTCCAGTTACTTCAAATGGATTCTGATTCTTTGGATTCATTTTCAGCCAATTAAATATGATATTTATACAGCTGCTCCTTCCTAGCTTGTCTTCAAAACACCTGTGTTCCAAACATCTTTTAAAATTACATGAAGTTCACATCAGAATTTGTCCTGTAACAATGCATAACTAGCCTTCAGTATTTTAAAATGATTAATACAATGATTATACAAAAGTTGTTCACAATATTACTTAAATCTTGCTTCAAATGTAATAAAAAGCAGGAATATTTTAATATGTGTTGTGCTACTCATGGTAATAGCTATGCCAGCCTCTTACCATAGTGAATAACCACTCCGTAACACCCTAATCAAATAAGCTGCCTGCTCAGAAAGGATACTCTGAGAGCATATAAGCAGGATAACATGCAAACAACCTATTTTGTGAGTGACTGAATAAATGCCAAACGTTGCATTCTCCTTGGTAGCAGCCATAGTCCAATTAACATCTCTGAGTGTGTACATGAGTTTTTCAGCAAACTGAATGGGGTTATTTCTGAGTATCCCTGCTTAGGAATCTAAGAAAAGCTTTTATCCCTCAGCTTCTGCTCTCATTAACCCTTTATTCGTAGTCATCTCTGCTTCAGGAAAGACTGAATGTATTTGCTTACCACAGGGACATAATTATTAAATTAACTTGGATAGGAAAAGGTTGCACAAAACTTCATCCTGGGAGCACTAATTTTCATCATTTAAAGTACTGTCATTTTCCACAATTACTCACCATGCTGATGTTGTCTTGCTGTTGTCTGCAAGTGTGAACTTGGATATTTCCATAGCCCATGTCCAATATTATTTGAGTGCTTCTTAATTTTAACAGAGGGAGGTTGGTATAATGGTTAAGGTGTTTACCTTGCAAACACAAAGTACATGGTTTGAGTCTCACATAGAATAGTTGGCTAGACTTAAAATAGCCCACAAGGGCAGTTAACTTAGTACTAATCTATGAATTAAAACAACATCAATACATGATGATGGCCAACACAAATCACAATGCATTTCAAAGTAGAGTTTATTGTTGCAAGAAGTTATTTGTATAAAAATAATGTTATGGTTTATACCTTAGTACTGGGAGCTACGATAAATGTTTATTTCTTGAAAAGTAGGTCATTCATACTCACTTAACATTCTTTGCTAAGGATTATACATTTATATTTTTGCCTTATATAGCTGTCTTCATGCTTGTTGAGTTCCTTGTCTTAATTGCAGGATGCACATTTATACTACTTTGCCATTGTCCAAAAGGTAAAGTCCTCATCCAGTTTTATTTTACATGCCAGGATAACTTTTTCTCATTTTTTGAAGTTCACTTTGTTCTGGTATATGTTAACACCCTTTCATTAGTAGACTGTTTACTGGGTTCCATTTGTGTGTTTGAGGACCATAAAAGAGATCTTTAGAATTTAAGTGTGTTTAAAGGGAAAGATATACAAACTCTGAAACTCTTGTGTCTTTCAGTAGTCTTTTTTCTCCAATGTACAGTAATCTCAGAGTTAGAACACACAGGTTTTGGGGGTATAGCACCCACATCAGGGGCAAGAGGGTGGCTTGTTATTCTAAAAAAAAAAACAGTTTTTAAGTAACAGTGAGTTTGACTATTCACTGCTATAGTCTGAGGATTTCCTTTAATTTTTCATAGCTTTGGGACTTGTACGTAAGAGTCTCAGAATTGTAATAGGCACTCTGTTTACTCATATAATCAACATAATATCAATCCTCACACTGATAGTTCTGTATTTCTGAGGCATTTAACATCTCACTACTAGAGATATACATATTTGCCACCATTATATTAACTGCACTCCACAGTAAGGATTATTCCTTACAAAACAGTTGCCAGTTTTATTGATATGAATCACATGCAAACCATTTTTCTGATCTTTGCCTCTCAATTGGTGCAAAGGTTTAAGACTATGAGTGATATAGTTCCTGTTGTACAGTATGTGAGTCCCTCAGTCCTCCTACTCTGTAACCTTGTGCAAGTCACTTAACCAGTTATTGTTCCGGGTCATCCCTAAAAAGTGAGTGTGTGTCCAGTGGGCCCACCTGGTTAACACATGTCATTGTTATTACTATTATTATTATTATTATTATTACTACTACTACTATTATTATTACTATTATTATTAATACTATTATCATTATTAGTATTATTATTATTACTATTATTACTATTATTATTGTTATTATTATTATTACTATTATTATTATTACTATTACTACTACTATTATTATTATTATTACTATTATTATTACTATTATTATTACTATTATTATTATTGTTATTATTACTATTATTATTACTATTACTACTACTATTATTATTATTGTTATTATTATTACTATTATTATTATTGTTATTATTATTATTATTACTATTATTATTATTATTATTATTATTATTATTATTATTACTATTATTATTATCATTATTATTATCATTATTATTATCATCACCATCATCATTATTTTCTTTACACTAACCATTCTTTCTAGTTTTGGAAATGTTTTTCAAATGCACACAACCATACCTTCAACAAAATGTCAGTTACTAATCTGAATGTTATTTTCCATTTTGAACTGTGTCGTCATATATTTGTCATCTGCCCCATTTCCTATGGTGGAGTCCTACCTTAGTGTGCTAAGTCCTGCTTACCCTTGCACTAGAATGCCAAATGTCCAGCCTTCCACTTGTTTTCATGAAGGCAGAAACAGAGACGGGAGATGGGATATAAGCTGCACTGGGGTCCAAGCCTTGGGTATTACAGCAGTACTCCAGTAATGCAATCTAGCCATATTAATCTCTGTGCCTCCTCTCTTCTTTTGTCTTAGATCTTTATTTTGCTTATGTTTGTTTATATGTTGTTACCATACATAGCTTGACAAACATTGTAAGTCCTTAAATACCCCAAATTTCATAGCAAAATGGGAGGTAAGCATTTGATTTCAATGTAAGGATTTGTAGGCGAGTGGAAAAGGCTTGCAGAATGGGAAGTAACATTTTATTTTATTGTAAGGATTCACAGGTAAATGAGAGACATTCACTCCTGATGATAGTTAATCTGTGGATCATATGTTCTGCATACATTCATCTTATGATTGTTTATTTATTTAATTATTGATGAAAAAGTAACCATAAGGTAAACTGGCAGATTGAAGACACTTAACAAGTAACCTTTTATGACAGATTTTTTTGCAGTTTTATCTTTATTACAAACAGAGGTGTTATGCTGCTTGTGTGTGTTTCTTTAATGTTTGTTTTCCAGTTGTCTGTCACTTATTTACAGGCAGCAAGTCCATATTAGTGTAATCAGACTGCTGGGAAGTATGAAACAAGACTTTTCAGTTTAGAATTTTATACATTAATAACATGAAGTGCCATGAACACTGAAGAATGTAGACATTAAAAATTGATATTTTTTAGTTTCCTTGTTTTATAACTTTACAGAAGTATTTGTTTACCCTTAGAGTAGTCATTGGCCAAAACTGGATTTTTTTAAAATAGGCTTTTGCGGCTATTATAGAAGGTGTTAAATATTTTGTTCCAGAATTCCTTCATTCTCTTACTTCAGGAGGCTTTTTACCTTTGGCAAACAGTTAAAACTGGTCATTACATAGGCTACATATTTGCATTATTATCCCAATTTTCATCAAGTCCAATGTCCTTACTGATCTGCAACACAGTGCACTTATTTTTCTGTTTCTGATAGAATGCATACATCATTGCATCAAGGGAAAAAGAATGCAATAGTGGATGGTGCAGTGGTACAGTGGTTAACATTATTACCTCACAGCAAAAGGTTCTCTGGTTTGATCCTTGGCAGGGGTGCCTTCTGTGCAGAGTCTGAATGTTCTCCTTGCATCTGTGTGGGTTTCTTCTGGGTGGTCTGGTTTCCTCCCACATTGCAAAGACATGTGTCTGGAGCATTTGTCCCTGAGCCTTTGCTGAAAATTGGCTTGTTCCAAGTTGGACTTTCCTGATAAACTGATGTTAAATAAAATAATAAATAAAAAATCACAGCAGGTCTATGTGTGAAGATATGTATTAAACAGTGACAATACAAGAATTATATCTTTAATCGGCTGTGTGCAATGTGACTTGTTTTGCACTGCATTCAGTAAAGATTGTGTAAAGCAGATCTATGTGACAAAGCTGACTTACTGATCATCATGTATTCAAGGCCTAAACATCAAAACTCCACCACCTGAAATGACCACAAAAGTAAAACCTCACAACATCGAACACATATTTTTTTGCAGGGGGGGCAAGCCGTCCTGCACCCCGATGTTGTGGGGTCTGTGTGCCACCTCCCCATCCCCTGCACATTATATATACTAAATATGAGATTGCACTACAGCTGCACAATCACAAAACCCCACTATCTGCTGTACCACAACCTTGCACAGACTTCTACTGCCTTTGTTCAAGCTTGTGGCTAGTCAGTGTTCTGGCCATTCAAGATTGTGAAATATTGGCATCAGGTCTTGTATGTGATAGTCGACATTTTGGAACATGAACATTCTTAGGTAGAACCATGCAAAACATATCACGTCTAATGTCTTTTCATTCAATTATCATGACTACAATTAGGCATACATATGTCACATGGTGAATGGATATAAACCTATCTTGAAATCAGATACTGTCTTTTTTCTCACTGCATCTAATCTGGAAATTCTGAAGTAGTTTTCTTCAGTTTATAAATTTTCCAGATTCAAAGAAGTCCCTACAGTGTCATAACTATTTCTAGTAAAAGACCAGTCTCAATTTTTAATTTAAGACTTAATGTTTAAAGACCCATTTTTGCACAGTTAAACTTGAAATGTGTAAGGTTGCAGTCCTTTTGCACACAGAGCAACTTTTTTCAATTTCAAGTCTCACAGTTACATGCAGTAAATCAGTTTTTCACATTTTCAGTTTTGTTACTGATGAACCACCAAATTTCTCACTGCTTTTCTTCAATTTTTGGCTCAGCAATCACTAATGTCTTTGAAGCTGCAGGAAAACCTGTCTGAAAAGCAATCTCTAGATTCAAGAATTTGAGCCGTGTATGATAGAAACTGCAGAGGAACTTAAAAGAGTAAGTGTGCAGTGTTCCTTCATGTCACAGTTGAAGGAGCAGTTTATTTATTTATTTATATCTGTTTACCAGGCTACTGCACTGATCAGTACTAACCAATTTTAGGCTCAGTCCAGGAGAAATACAAAACATTTCACAAACAAAAATACAGAAATGTAAGCAGAAACAGAATAATTCAGACTAATTATATAGAAATAAACTGTGTATATACATTGCAATGAAGCACAGTACAATGCACAGTATATACATGCGTTTCTAAACTGGGTCAATCTTCAGTGAAGCTTTAGAAAGTTGAAGAGACTTGGTAAGGAGACAGGCTGGCTGATATGTCCTGTGTTGAAGCAGGGGCATTTAGCTTGTATGAAGAAGTGTTTTCTGAGTTGCATTCTGAATGATAAGTGATAATATCCTTAATGCTGATGGGGAGAGCTTGCCAAAGAGTAGGTGCCTGAGAGTTAATGTGTTTAACATTAAAAAGAGAAGACATTTCAGTCCTATTGCAAGAAAAAAAACTTCCATAAGTAAGGAATTTATTTTCACTGGAAATCGAAGGGTGTAGATAATTATATGACTGAACTGAAACTGAGTTTGGTGATTCATATGGTTTAGTGATGTGAAAGCAGAGAATAAATAATCAAGTCAGATGAAAACTATTAAGAGAAGCAGGCTTGAGATTTGCAAGCATGTAGAATGAGCCTGCATTTTTAACATGACTGATGTGACAGGTGTGCGCAAAATAAGAGGTGAGTAACAAATGAAGGCAAAATGAATGAAAAGAAAACATTTATAAGGATACCATGCAGTTATCCAAGATATCACTTAGTGATAAATGAGTGGTCAAATAATACTTACAACAAATGATTTGGCTACAAGCACAAGAAAGGACACTACAGATTCATTAATAAAGTCTGTGAGCAATATGGAGGGCACAACCATTTCGAAATGATAAGTAAATGTTAAAATGAATTTATGCAGCAAAACGTCCATGTGGTACAGGTAAGGGAACAAAAGAAAGCTGAAATATTTGCATAAAGAAATGTTTGTAGGGTGAGGTGAGACACATAAGAATGTTGTTCAGTTTGTAAGCAGGAAAAAAAAAATAGTATTTCGGTCAGAAAAGTTTGCAATTTAAATGCACAAATGTTATATTTAAGCTTGAGCCTGGTGTTGAATTTAACATATTGTCAGAAACTGTATGTAAGTTAGTAAATCATCCTAATAAATACTACAGACTTTTCTCATCTTTCCATCAACCTCCAAGATAACTCATTTTATCTATTTGGACTGATATCTAAAGGCATCTTGTCTAGGCCAAAAGAAGTCATAATTTCCTATATTTCACCTGCATTGGATCAGTTATAGAGTACAGTGTCCCTTCTACATGTACCTATCTGGACACATCAATCATCTGGAAAGGTCTCAGTGGGTTCTAACTAGAAAGATTACTGGTCTAAAGAGTCTTGGTTATCAAGACAGTCTTAAAACCATATCCCTACTTTGTTATAGATTACTGCTTGGAGATCTACGTGCCTGTAAGGATCTAACCCTTTTTGATCACTTGCACCTTCAGAAGACAAACAGTTCTAAAAACACTTCACTTAAGGATTCAAATCTCAATCAATTTATAAAAACAACATGCTGAAAGGACAGATACCTGGTTTGATATCTACCGACAGGTAGGGAACAGAGACCTTATCTATAAACCAACTATATAAAGATTTCTTAAATGATGACAGGCTACTTGTCAAATGAATATCAATATTACTCCACAAAATAGACATTTTAGTTATTATATATGAAGATTTCAGTTTTGTATTACATAAATGGGTCTGAAAATTTACACCATTATGTCTTAAGGACTAATCTGATCTAAAAACCTCAATACCCAACACTGATTTCAAGACAGAACTATGATAAGTAGTGTAAGTTAATATTAATTTTTATTAAATGTATCTATAACCAATCAAGTATAATCCTGGTTGCTTACATCTCATAAATTAAATCCTTAACTCTGGGGATTTTTTTTGTAAATTTTCTTTGTACATTGTCTAATTTATGTAACTGTCCTTGTATATACATACAAAAAGCATTATTATACTTTATACTTGGTCTGATAATACTGCAGTGGTGGCGCTGCAGTAGCATTGTCACCTCACAGTAAGAGGTTGTCTTGTTCGATTCTCAGCTAAAGCGTCCTGTGTGTGGAGACATGCGTGAATGGATGTACCTTCATTGAAGGTTGTGCGTCAGGGCCGGCAACTCGGCACGTAAATATATACTGCCAATCATCAGCGGACCGGAGTTCCGCTGTGGCGACCCCTAACTGGGAAAATCCAAAAGACACAACAACAACATACTTGGTCTGATAAAAGATTTAAATATTGTAATCAGTCTTCATCCTTTGAAGTTAATAATCTTAAAATATGCCCCATTCTTTAAAGCCTGACTGCAAACTCGTTTTTCAAATATTAACTTCAAAGAAATCATAATGCCCAAATCTCTGTAGACATCTACTTCTTTCAATACCTATATCTGACCAATACATAGAATTTTATTGTCCAAATACATGACGTTGCATTTCTCAAGACTAAACTTCAAACCCATTAGTTTAGCCCATTCCATTGCTTTATGATAAATATTTAAGGTATAATTATCCTTTTCATTCTGCAATAAAAATCCAATTTTGCAATCATCATCATATTTATGTAAGCACAACTGTTTATGTTTTGGTAAAATTAGAACAGGTCCTAATACAATCCCTGTGGAATATCTGATTGTACTAATGTTAAGTTAGATAAGTTAGATAAAGTACCCTTACATTTAACACCTTGGTGTCTATTAGTTAACCACTCCATAATCCATTTAGCAATATAATAATTCACTTTTATTTTTTTTTCAGACAATTATTAATCCCATGGAATGACAAATCACCAAAAGCTTTTGAGAAATCCAAACCTATTAGCCCAGATGACAGAGCCTTCTCCAAAGCTTCAATAACATTGTTATAGAAACTAATTAAATTAGTAAAGGTTGATCTACCTTTAATATAACCATGGTAATTTATGTCAACAGAAGAAAGAGATGTTCCAGTTTTATGTAAAAGTTCATTGAGACATCTTTCAAAACACTTTCAAAAATTTAGGTCAAACTACTCAGCCCATAATTTTCAATATCATTCCTTTTACTCTTTTTAATAAATAGAGGTTATATGAGAAAATATCCATTGCTCTGGTATATAACCTCAAAACAGAAAATTAGTATAAAATGTATGTAATACTGGAAGTAATACTTCATTAATATCAATCAATAACAAACTAGGAATCTTATCTGGACCCATTGGTGAAGTATTTTTAATTTTTCTTAAAGCATCCATGAGAGATTTTCCTTAATATTGGGACACTCTCCATTTGTAACAAAAAAGTTGTCATTACTAACATCAACATTGTTAGTCAAGGATTACAGGCATCACATGTTTTTATTTTAAATGTCTCTGGAATGGAAATATTATTATTTAATGAATTGAGATATTTTATAGAAATCTTTTTTATTTGTGTCATGTATCAGTTTAACCACATAATCATTTCTTGTAAATCTAAATTTCACTTTCAGATTTCTATATGTATTATTATTTATTCTCTTATTCCTAATTGTAGGATATTTTATACACACAACCCTGTAATTTTCCCTCAGTATTCTATTTAACTGGGAACATTTCTTTTTTTGAGATATGTGATACTTGTGTGCATCCTTCTGTTGTGTTTTAAGACACCTAGGACTGTGGCACCCAGTCATCTCAGTCCCTGAAAACCACTCTTCAGTGACCCCAAGAATCAAGTCATCCTGGAAGCTCTTAGGCAACATGGTGCCTTTCTGCTTGAGAGGGGACATAAAGATTTGTCATGCAAAATGCAAATTTGGCAGCAGATAGTTACGGATGTGAATGCACTAAGTGGCCACAGTAGGACATATGATCAGGTGCATCATAGGGCCACTGACACAATCTCATCTGCACTGAGGAGAGCAGCTGCAGTGACCTATGATCAGATGGGTACCGGGTGGGGTTCTGCTACAGAGCAACCAATAATAACAAATGAAGAGCTCATGTCCACTGTCAGGGATCCAGACAGCTCACAGGAAAGTGCATAACAGCATGTCCTTGACATTGATGCTACTGTTTAAGTGACAGCAAGTATGTCCCAGGAGGAGCTTTCAGGTAGGCTTATGTATCTTCATTGTTAAATACTCTTGTACAATAAAATATTTGCATCAGTACATTAGGTCTGTTTAACAAGAAATTTGTTGTGGGGGGGGAATAGTACACTGTTACAGTTGACAACACATTCTGATTGATTACACATGGGGCTTCGGTTGGACTTGTCATCCAAGTTCTTTTTGAAAGTATAGTTAATAGCCATATAAAGGGTAAAATATTTTACACCCTGTGTTACTGTTAATTATGATGATGTTGTCCTTAACCTTTGCTTAACTCCCTCCAGGGCCATCCAATATAAGGAGCAGACTATCATCTGCATATTGTAAGCCAAACATTTTTATGTCAGTACTGATAAGCCGTTCAAAGACAAATTCAGTGTGTAATGTTGTTGTCAGGTCTGTTATGTGTTTTGCTATATCGTCTGTAAAAGTGGCACCACTGTTAGTTTGCTAGCATATATTGGACTATAAAAGTGTAGGTATTAATTTCTTCCTGTGTTTGTTGTTTCTTATCACAGGTGTTCCAGATAGTGGAAGTGTGGGATTTCCACCACCTGATGTCAGAGTATTAGCAGACTCTGATGATGATGGTGGCCAAACAAAGGGAGAGTTCAGGGGTGCAGAGGTGAATCTGACACTGAGGTTGACATACAGCTATCTCCTGTAATTCCATCAGACACAGACAGTAGGCCTATGCCTACCCATTCCAGTGAGCCCTCAGCTACTGGACAGGTGGAGGGTGAGACAAGTGATCAGGGAAGTGTGGTTACTGTGGCCTCAATGCCTGTTGACTCTGGCCATAGCCAAAGTGTTGGCAAGGTGCCACATAGGAGGGTTGTTAGGGGTGCTTGGATGAGCCCTGCTGTCCAACCCCCACCTGATCCAGGTGTCTCTTCCCATGCCAATAACCTTGTGTTTAGTGCCATCATGGAGGCACAGTCATGTTCCCATAGGTCCTCCAGAGAAATGATTAGAGTTATAGATGTGGCACAGGCTGACAAGCATGACTGCCTCCACTATGTTGCTGATTTAGTGGATCAGATGAATGACATGTTGGGATAGTCTGTGTCTGTGATGAAATGTTTTCTGGGAGGGGGATCTATTGTCATAGGCATAGATCAGTCACATCATCTGCTGTTAGCTAACATGGCCATGGCTGATCTTGCTCTCATAATGGCAGTACTTCCACTGCTCATCAGTGGTTGAGCTGTCCACACCCAGACATGGCAGGCCATGGGGTCAGGGTCCTGGGTGACCTCATGAGGGAAGCTCATCCAGTAGACATCAGTCACATTCAAGTAGCAGCAGTGCATCTGACCGTGGGTGTGGATGTGCCAGTGGAACTTCTGGCAGAGCCAGTTTTCATGGTCAGGTAAGGCAAACATTAACTGCCACCTTTACCATGCATGGCTCACACCTGTACAATATACCATGATGTACAGCTAGCACAGAGCTTGGCTGTGTTCATGCAGACACTCACATACCAATTTCACCTGGACAACCTATGCAGACACACACACACACACACACACACACACACACACACACACACACACACACACACACACACACACACACAAAACAGTTAGATGGTTCAGCCGTGAAGCTTAAAACTCATTTTGTCTCACTGGCCATTTGTTGCTTTATCTGGATGTCTGCCTGCTTCTCGTTCTTACTCACACACACTCACCAACCTTTTGTGTCAGGCTAGGCTTCCTGCCTCCCCACAAAACACCCTGTGCAAGTGATGATAACTGTGCCATATCTCTGTTTGCTATCTTTTGGATTCAATGATACATAAGCTTTCTGTCTGATGCTCAGTGTGCATAGTTGACTTAGTGCTTAGTATATCTGCATTTGTGATGTTGAATTCTTAATTGTACCTTTGACTTATATTGTCTTAGAAAGTTAGACAGCTGAAAGCATCACACTTTGCATTAATATTGTTAATCTTCTTGTGCAGGTTGTGAAGTCTGAAACTGAAATGTGTCTCATTAGTTTCTAACTTCTCTCTTTAATGATTTTCCAGCACAAATGTATGGTGCTAAATTGCAGGCATGTGGTGACCAGCAGTACTTTTGAGAGATATGACTGGTGAATCTTTGATGCCTGAGGCGTGCTACATAATAATGGACACATATGAGTCACATACGTCTCTGCTGTCACATGTTAAAGTCATTTCTGTACAAATCATCCACGTTTTACTTGCTTACACTTCCAAGTAACAACATGCAAGGATATGTTATTCATTCATTTTATTACACAATACATTCCAGGTTCAATACTTACCTTGTAAATACAGCATTTGCAACAGTTTTAGTTCAGGGCTGACTCTGTCTGATGCTAGCAGTACACAGCCATTACATGGCTAGGTAAAGGTTGTGAGCATTGCCTGGCATCAGTGTTACTATAAGTATGTGCATAAGAGGAAGGTTTTAGACCCTTAGGTGGTGAGTGAGTGTACTATGCGTTGTTTCTTAGACAATGCAAGGGCATATTGAGCATGCCTATGTGTGCCTATACCCATAGCAGCTGCTGCGCCCCTCTCTGACTCCTCACCTTCATGTGGCTGTGGTGAGTTTGCTATTGGTGGTGGGATATGTGCCCCTTCCCCTTCTTGATCCTGCTGAAGCTGTTTTCATAGAATGATGTTGTGTAGCATGGCACATAGAGTGAATATTTCAGCACATATACTTGGATTGTAATGCAGTGCTCCCCCAGATGTATCTAGGCACCAGAACTGCAACTTCAGCAGCCTAAACACATGCCCTATGACATTTCTGGTTTAAGAGTGTGCCTCATTATTGTGTTCTTCAGCAGGTGTGTGTGTGCATTTTCTGATGGCCATCATCAGCCACAGTTCTAGTGCATAACCGGCATCCCCTCATTAATGACCCTGTGGGATATCCCCCTAGTGAACACCTGATAAAAATTTGGAGGTATGCCAGAAAAAATGAGTTGTAGTAACTGCCTGGGTTGCCAGCACAGACATTCAAAATGATTTCCTTGGCATTACACATGACTTGGCAGTTAATAGAGTGGAAGCCCTTTCTATAGAGCCTGCACTGTTCCCCGGGTGGTGCCTTAATTTCTACATGCGTGCAATCTATGGCACCCAGTAATTCAGGGTAATGTGCTACAGGGTAGAACTCCTGCATATTTGTGGCCCTGTCCTCAGGAGTATGGGGAAAATACATGTGGTCACTGGCATATTGGAGCATAGGATTCAGGAATTGATGCAGGATCCTGGATAATGATGCCTGTGACAACCACAGCATGTACCCTGTTGTTCTCTGAAAGGTACCTGTAGCTAAAATTCTAAGTGCTACACATGCCTTTGTTTCTGCTGGGATGAGTTTCGCTCAGTTTGGCCTGGCTCTGAGTTGAGGATGACAGAGGTTGCAGAGTTCCTGTAGTGTGTTTCTATCCACCTTGTAGTGCTCTACAATTTTCATGTCAAAACTGGGTCTGAAAACTCTTCTTCTTCTTGGCCTTGGTCTACTAGCAGCAGCAGCTACATACACTTCAGCCTGTTGCACAGACACATTAATTAAAGCAACGGCAGCCCCAACAATTATTTCTGCATAGACTCCTTTCCGTGGCTGTATTCTGATAGGTTTTGGAATTTGAAGGGAAAACCAGCACTGAGTCTTCACAGTTGCTTTATAGCTTGTTGAATAGCTCCTCCATCTTGGATTGATTGATTAGCATACAATTCAGCTGCTTATACTGTAATTAGTATGCCACAGTGTTTGCCTTGTTTGTCCGACTCTGCGAGGTTGTACACACCGCATAGAGCTGCTTACTGAATCTAAACAGTTTGCTACCATGATGCATACACAGTCTAAATGGACCATTTAGGCTTTATTGAATCTGGCCAATAGTTTTAATTACAAATGCTGCCTTAAGAAAAGGAGGAAACATTTCTGAGATAAATTTTATAAAAGTGTGTTTTGATATAATGCAAGTCATGTGTATGATTTTTTTATGAAGTGTTTTTTTTTATATAATGCAAGTCATGTGACATGCGTATATTTTTTATGAAGTAGCTGTATCTTTGAGGAAGTGTTTTTTCTTTCTTTTAGCTTGATGAAGTCTCTCCACAATAGTTCTGTAATGAGAGATAAAAATGCCAGCTATTTTGTATTTTTAAAGTGTTTGGGTCGTTCATACGCTTCACTATGTTTTTAATCATTTGGGAGTAAAATAAAAAAGTCAGAAATGAATGAGATCAGTTTTTTGTGCACAATATGAAGAATTAATTCTCAGACAGCCTTGCTGCTCTGGGTTCAAGAACTTCAAATGGACCCAAATATCCAGGTAGGGGAAACATGAAGCTGTAATGTATTGAAGTTTAATTTACATTAGAAGACAGGTTCTCTGGTTCTGTCATGGTAAGATTCCCTCAAGTGGCTCCAAAGTCCCTGACTCCAATGATCCCCATAAAGAAGAGGCTCATAATCAAATGTAACATACAGACACACACACAGTCACACATGCGCGTGCGCACACACACACACACACACACACACACACACACACACACACACACACACACACACACACAAACAAAACCAATAATCAGCAAGTTATAAGTGCAAAGAATTTTCAGGTTTTTCAAGGGCATCCTGTGAAACATGCCTAAATCAGTACAGGGAGACTTGGCTCACCATTTGTGAACTATGCAATGTATGGAGAAGGTAGGAATAGTTCTGTACAAAATAGAGAGTCATATTGCAAGAGAAGTTCTGTTATAGTGGGCAAGTGTGTAGGTACAGCAAATCCAGGAAGTATTGTTCAGGAAATGGCATTAATGATATCATCACTCACCTGCATTCTGTATGTTAATTGTACAGTATTGGATGGCTTCAGAAAAACTAGGAAGTATTGTTCAGGAAGTGGTGATAATGATAGCAGCACTCCACCCAGGAAGTATTGTTCAGGGAGTACTGATAATGACTGCAGCACTCCACCCAGGAAGTATTGTTCAGGGAGTGGTGATAATGACTGCAGCACTCCACCTAGGAAGTATTGTTCAGGGAGTGGTGATAATGATAGCAGCACTCCACCCAGGAAGTATTGTTCAGGGAGTGGTGATAATGACTGCAGCACTCCACCCAGGAAGTATTGTTCAGGGAGTGGTGATAATGACTGCAGCACTCCACCAAGGAAGTATTGTTCAGGGACTGGTGATAATGATAGCAGCACTCCACCCAGGAAGTATTGTTCAGGAAATGCTGATAATGATAGCAGCACTCCACCCAGGAAGTATTGTTCAGGGAGTGGTGATAATGACTGCAGCACTCCACCAAGGAAATATTGTTCAGGGAGTGGTGATAATGATAGCAGCACTCCACCTAGGAAGTATTGTTCAGGGAGTGCTGATAATGACAGCAGCACTCCACCTAGGAAGTATTGTTCAGGGAGTGGTGATAATGATAGCAGCACTCGACCTAGGAAGTATTGTTTAGGGAGTGCTGATAATGACAACAGCACTCCACCTAGGAAGTATTGTTCAGGGAGTGGTGATAATGACTGCAGCACTCCACCTAGGAAGTATTGTTCAGGGAGTGGTGATAATGATAGCAGCACTCCACCTAGGAAGTATTGTTCAGGGAGTGCTGATAATGACAGCAGCACTCCACCTAGGAAGTATTGGTCAGGGAGTGGTGATAATGATAGCAGCACTCCACCTAGGAAGTATTGTTCAGGGAGTGCTGATAATGACAGCAACACTCCACCTAGGAAGTATTGTTCAGAGAGTGGTGATAATGATAGCAGCACTCCACCTAGGAAGTATTGTTCAGGGAGTGCTGATAATGACAGCAGCACTCCACCTAGGAAGTATTGTTCAGGGAGTGGTGATAATGACTGCAGCACTTCACCAAGGAAGTATTGTTCAGGGAGTGGTGATAATGACTGCAGCACACCACCTAGGAAGTATTGTTCAGGGAGTGGTGATAATGACTGCAGCACTCCACCTAGGAAGTATTGTTCAGGGAGTGCTGATAATGACAGCAGCACTCCACCTAGGAAGTATTGTTCAGGGAGTAGTGATAATGACTGCAGCACTCCACCCAGGAAGTATTGTTCAGGGAGTGGTGATAATGACTGCAGCACTCCACCTAGGAAGTATTGTTCAGGGAGTGCTGATAGGGACTGCAGCACTCCACCCAGGAAGTATTGTTCAGGGAGTGCTGATAATGACTGCAGCACTCCACCTAGGAAGTATTGTTCAGGGAGTGGTGATAATGACTGCAGCACTCCACCCAGGAAGTATTGTTCAGGGAGTGGTGATAATGATAGCAGCACTCCACCTAGGAAGTATTGTTCAGGGAGTGCTGATAATGATAGCAGCACTCCACCCAGGAAATATTGTTCAGGGAGTGCTGATAATGATAGCAGCACTCCACCCAGGAAGTATTGTTCAGGGAGTGCTGATAATGATAGCAGCACTCCACCTAGGAAGTATTGTTCAGGGAGTGCTGATAATGATAGCAGCACTCCACAAAGGAAATATTGTTCAGGGAGTGGAGATAATGATAGCAGCACGCCACCTAGGAAGTATTGTTCAGGGAGTGGTGATAATGACTGCAGCACTCCACCCAGGAAGTTATGTTCAGGGAGTGGTGATAATGATAGCAGCACTCCACCAAGGAAGTATTGTTCAGGGAGTGGTGATAATGACTGCAGCACTCCACCTAGGAAGTATTGTTCAGGGAGTGGTGATAATGATAGCAGCACTCCACCCAGGAAGTATTGTTCAGGGAGTGCTGATAATGACTGCAGCACTCCACCCAGGAAGTATTGCTCAGGGAGTGGTGATAATGACTGCAGCACTCCACCAAGGAAATATTGTTCAGGGAGTGGTGATAATGACTGCAGCACTCCACCAACGAAGTATTGTTCAGGTAGTGGTGATAATGACTGCAGCACTCCACCTAGGAAGTATTGTTCAGGAAGTGGTAATAATGATAGCAGCACTCCACCTAGGAAGTATTGTTCAGGGAGTGCTGATAATGACAGCAGCACTCCACCTAGGAAGTATTGTTCAGGGAGTGGTGATAATGATAGCAGCACTCGGCCTAGGAAGTATTGTTTAGGGAGTGCTGATAATGACAGCAGCACTCCACCTAGGAAGTATTGTTCAGGGAGTGGTGATAATGACTGCAGCACTCCACCTAGGAAGTATTGTTCAGGGAGTGGTGATAATGATAGCAGCACTCCACCTAGGAAGTATTGTTCAGGGAGTGCTGATAATGACAGCAGCACTCCACCTAGGAAGTATTGGTCAGGGAGTGGTAATAATGATAGCAGCACTCCACCTAGGAAGTATTGTTCAGGGAGTGCTGATAATGACAGCAGCACTCCACCTAGGAAGTATTGTTCAGAAAGTGGTGATAATGATAGCAGCACTCCACCTAGGAAGTATTGTTCAGGGAGTGCTGATAATGACAGCAGCACTCCACCTAGGAAGTATTGTTCAGGGAGTGGTGATAATGACTGCAGCACTCCACCAAGGAAGTATTGTTCAGGGAGTGGTGATAATGATAGCAGCACTCCACCCAGGAAGTATTGTTCAGGGAGTGGTGATAATGACTGCAGCACTCCACCAACGAAGTATTGTTCAGGGAGTGGTGAAAATGACTGCAGCACTCCACCTAGGAAGTATTGTTCAGGGAGTGGTGATAATGATAGCAGCACTCCACCTAGGAAGTATTGTTCAGGGAGTGCTGATAATGACAGCAGCACTCCACCTAGGAAGTATTGTTCAGGGAGTGGTGATAATGATAGCAGCACTCGACCTAGGAAGTATTGTTTAGGGAGTGCTGATAATGACAGCAGCACTCCACCTAGGAAGTATTGTTCAGGGAGTGGTGATAATGACTGCAGCACTCCACCTAGGAAGTATTGTTCAGGGAGTGGTGATAATCATAGCAGCACTCCACCTAGGAAGTATTGTTCAGGGAGTGCTGATAATGACAGCAGCACTCCACCTAGGAAGTATTGGTCAGTGTGTGGTGATAATGATAGCAGCACACCACCTAGGAAGTATTGTTCAAGGAGTGCTGATAATGACAGCAGCACTCCACCTAGGAAGTATTGTTCAGAGAGTGGTGATAATGATAGCAGCACTCCACCTAGGAAGTATTGTTCAGGGAGTGCTGATAATGACAGCAGCACTCCACCTAGGAAGTATTGTTCAGGGAGTGGTGATAATGACTGCAGCACTCCACCTAGGAAGTATTGTTCAGGGAGTGCTGATAATGACAGCAGCACTCCACCTACGAAAGTATTGTTCAGGGAGTGGTGATAATGACTGCAGCACTCCACCAAGGAAGTATTGTTCAGGGAGTGGTGATAATGACTGCAGCACTCCACCTTGGAAGTATTGTTCAGGGAGTGGTGATAATGATAGCAGCACTCCACCTAGGAAGTATTGTTCAGGGAGTGGTGATAATGACAGCAGCACTCCATCCAGGAAGTATTGTTCAGGGAGTGCTGATAATGACAGCAGCACTCCACCTAGGAAGTATTGGTCAGGGAGTGGTGATAATGATAGCAGCACTCCACCTAGGAAGTATTGTTCAGGGAGTGCTGATAATGACAGCAGCACTTCACCTAGTAAGTATTGTTCAGAGAGTGGTGATAATGATAGCAGCACTCCACCTAGGAAGTATTGTTCAGGGAGTGCTGATAATGACAGCAGCACTCCACCTAGGAAGTATTGTTCAGGGAGTGGTGATAATGACTGCAGCACTCCGCCAAGGAAGTATTGTTCAGGGAGTGGTGATAATGACTGCAGCACTCCACCAAGGAAGTATTGTTCAGGGAGTGGTGATAATGACTGCAGCACTCCACCTAGGAAGTATTGTTCAGGGAGTGGTGATAATGATAGCAGCACTCCACCTAGGAAGTATTGTTCAGGGAGTGGTGATAATGACAGCAGCACTCCATCCAGGAAGTATTGTTCAGGGAGTGCTGATAATGACAGCAGCACTCCACCTAGGAAGTATTGGTCAGGGAGTGGTGATAATGATAGCAGCACTCCACCTAGGAAGTATTGTTCAGGGAGTGCTGATAATGACAGCAGCACTCCACCTAGTAAGTATTGTTCAGAGAGTGGTGATAATGATAGCAGCACTCCACCTAGGAAGTATTGTTCAGGGAGTGCTGATAATGACAGCAGCACTCCACCTAGGAAGTATTGTTCAGGGAGTGGTGATAATGACTGCAGCACTCCACCAAGGAAGTATTGTTCAGGGAGTGGTGATAATGACTGCAGCACTCCACCTAGGAAGTATTGTTCAGGGAGTGGTGATAATGATAGCAGCACTCCACCTAGGAAGTATTGTTCAGGGAGTGGTGATAATGACAGCAGCACTCCACCCAGGAAGTATTGTTCAGGGAGTGGTGATAATGACAGCAGCACTCCACCCAGGAAGTATTGTTCAGGGAGTGCTGATAATGACAGCATCACTCCACCTAGGAATTATTGTTCAGGGAGTGGTGATAATGATAGCAGCACTCCACCTAGGAAGTATTGTTCAGGGAGTGCTGATAATGACAGCAGCACTCCACCTAGGAAGTATTTTTCAGGGAGTGGTGATAATGACTGCAGCACTCCACCTAAGAAGTATTGTTCAGGGAGTGCTGATAATGACAGCAGCACTCCACCTAGGAAGTATTGTTCAGGGAGTAGTGATAATGACTGCAGCACTCCACCCAGGTAGTATTGTTCAGGGAGTGGTGATAATGACTGCAGCACTCCACCTAGGAATTATTGTTCAGGGAGTGCTGATAATGACTGCAGCACTCCACCCAGGAAGTATTGTTCAGGGAGTGCTGATAATGACTGCAGCACTCCACCTAGGAAATATTGTTCAGGGAGTGGTGATAATGACTGCAGCACTCCACCCAGGAAGTATTGTTCAGGGAGTGCTGATAATGATAGCAGCACTCCACCCAGGAAGTATTGTTCAGGAGTGCTGATAATGATAGCAGCACTCCACCCAGGAAGTATTGTTCAGGGAGTGCTGATAATGATAGCAGCACTCCACCTAGGAAGTATTGTTCAGGGAGTGCTGATAATGATAGCAGCACTCCACCAAGGAAATATTGTTCAGGGAGTGGTGATAATGACAGCAGCACTCCACCTAGGAAGTATTGTTCAGGGAGTGGTGATAATGACAGCAGCACTCCACCCAGGAAGTATTGTTCAGGGAGTGCTGATAATGACAGCATCACTCCACCTAGGAATTATTGTTCAGGGTGGTGATAATGATAGCAGCACTCCACCTAGGAAGTATTGTTCAGGGAGTGCTGATAATGACAGCAGCACTCCACCTAGGAAGTATTTTTCAGGGAGTGGTGATAATGACTGCAGCACTCCACCTAAGAAGTATTGTTCAGGGAGTGCTGATAATGACAGCAGCACTCCACCTAGGAAGTATTGTTCAGGGAGTAGTGATAATGACTGCAGCACTCCACCCAGGTAGTATTGTTCAGGGAGTGGTGATAATGACTGCAGCACTCCACCTAGGAATTATTGTTCAGGAGTGCTGATAATGACTGCAGCACTCCACCCAGGAAGTATTGTTCAGGGAGTGCTGATAATGACTGCAGCACTCCACCTAGGAAATATTGTTCAGGGAGTGGTGATAATGACTGCAGCACTCCACCCAGGAAGTATTGTTCAGGAGTGCTGATAATGATAGCAGCACTCCACCCAGGAAGTATTGTTCAGGAGTGCTGATAATGATAGCAGCACTCCACCCAGGAAGTATTGTTCAGGGAGTGCTGATAATGATAGCAGCACTCCACCTAGGAAGTATTGTTCAGGAGTGCTGATAATGATAGCAGCACTCCACCAGAAAATATTGTTCAGGAGTGGTGATAATGATAGCAGCACTCCACCTAGAAGTATTGTTCAGGAGTGGTGATAATGACTGCAGCACTCCACCCAGGAAGTATTGTTCAGGAGTGGTGATAATGATAGCAGCACTCCACCCGAAGTTATGTTCAGGAGTGGTGATAATGATAGCAGCACTCCACCAAGGAAGTATTGTTCAGGGAGTGGTGATAATGATAGCAGCACTCCACCCAGGAAGTATTCTTCAGGGAGTGTTGATAATGATAGCAGCACTCCACCCAGGAAGTATTGTTCAGGGAGTGCTGATAATGACTGCAGCACTCCACCCAGGAAGTATTGTTCAGGGAGTGGTGATAATGACTGCAGCACTCCACCAAGGAAGTATTGTTCAGGGAATGGTGATAATGATAGCAGCACTCCACCCAGGAAGTATTGTTCAGGGAGTGCTGATAATGATAGCAGCACTCCACCCAGGAAGTATTGTTCAGGGAGTGGTGATAATGACTGCAGCACTCCACCAAGGAAATATTGTTCAGGGAGTGGTGATAATGATAGCAGCACTCCACCCAGGAAGTATTGTTCAGGGAGTGGTGATAATGATAGCAGCACTCCACCCAGGAAGTATGGTTCAGGGAGTGGTGATAATGACTGCAGCACTCCACCAAGGAAGTATTGTTCAGGGAGTGGTGCTAATGACTGCAGTACTCCACCTAGGAAGTATTGTTCAGGGAGTGGTGATAATGATAGCAGCACTCCACCCAGGAAGTATTGTTCAGGGAGTGGTGATAATGACTGCAGCACTCCACCAATGAAGTATTGTTCGGGGAGTGGTGATAATGACTGCAGCACTCCACCTAGGAAGTATTGTTCAGGGAGTGGTGATAATGATAGCAGCACTCCACCTAGTAAGTATTGTTCAGAGAGTGGTGATAATGATAGCAGCACTCCACCTAGGAAGTATTGTTCAGGGAGTGCTGATAATGACAGCAGCACTCCACCTAGGAAGTATTGTTCAGGGAGTGGTGATAATGACTGCAGCACTCCACCAAGGAAGTATTGTTCAGGGAGTGGTGATAATGACTGCAGCACTCCACCTAGGAAGTATTGTTCAGGGAGTGGTGATAATGATAGCAGCACTCCACCTAGGAAGTATTGTTCAGGGAGTGGTGATAATGACAGCAGCACTCCACCCAGGAAGTATTGTTCAGGGAGTGGTGATAATGACAGCAGCACTCCACCCAGGAAGTATTGTTCAGGGAGTGCTGATAATGACAGCATCACTCCACCTAGGAATTATTGTTCAGGGAGTGGTGATAATGATAGCAGCACTCCACCTAGAAGTATTGTTCAGGAGTGCTGATAATGACAGCAGCACTCCACCTAGGAAGTATTTTCAGGGAGTGGTGATAATGACTGCAGCACTCCACCTAAGAAGTATTGTTCAGGAGTGCTGATAATGACAGCAGCACTCCACCTAGAAGTATTGTTCAGGGAGTAGTGATAATGACTGCAGCACTCCACCCAGGTAGTATTGTTCAGGGAGTGGTGATAATGACTGCAGCACTCCACCTAGGAATTATTGTTCAGGGAGTGCTGATAATGACTGCAGCACTCCACCCAGGAAGTATTGTTCAGGGAGTGCTGATAATGACTGCAGCACTCCACCTAGGAAATATTGTTCAGGGAGTGGTGATAATGACTGCAGCACTCCACCCAGGAAGTATTGTTCAGGGAGTGCTGATAATGATAGCAGCACTCCACACAGGAAGTATTGTTCAGGGAGTGCTGATAATGATAGCAGCACTCCACCCAGGAAGTATTGTTCAGGGAGTGCTGATAATGATAGCAGCACTCCACCTAGGAAGTATTGTTCAGGGAGTGCTGATAATGATAGCAGCACTCCACCAAGGAAATATTGTTCAGGGAGTGGTGATAATGATAGCAGCACTCCACCTAGGAAGTATTGTTCAGGGAGTGGTGATAATGACAGCAGCACTCCACCCAGGAAGTATTGTTCAGGGAGTGCTGATAATGACAGCATCACTCCACCTAGGAATTATTGTTCAGGGAGTGGTGATAATGATAGCAGCACTCCACCTAGGAAGTATTGTTCAGGGAGTGCTGATAATGACAGCAGCACTCCACCTAGGAAGTATTTTTCAGGGAGTGGTGATAATGACTGCAGCACTCCACCTAAGAAGTATTGTTCAGGGAGTGCTGATAATGACAGCAGCACTCCACCTAGGAAGTATTGTTCAGGGAGTAGTGATAATGACTGCAGCACTCCACCCAGGTAGTATTGTTCAGGGAGTGGTGATAATGACTGCAGCACTCCACCTAGGAATTATTGTTCAGGGAGTGCTGATAATGACTGCAGCACTCCACCCAGGAAGTATTGTTCAGGGAGTGCTGATAATGACTGCAGCACTCCACCTAGGAAATATTGTTCAGGGAGTGGTGATAATGACTGCAGCACTCCACCCAGGAAGTATTGTTCAGGGAGTGCTGATAATGATAGCAGCACTCCACCCAGGAAGTATTGTTCAGGGAGTGCTGATAATGATAGCAGCACTCCACCCAGGAAGTATTGTTCAGGGAGTGCTGATAATGATAGCAGCACTCCACCTAGGAAGTATTGTTCAGGGAGTGCTGATAATGATAGCAGCACTCCACCAAGGAAATATTGTTCAGGGAGTGGTGATAATGATAGCAGCACTCCACCTAGGAAGTATTGTTCAGGGAGTGGTGATAATGACTGCAGCACTCCACCCAGGAAGTATTGTTCAGGGAGTGGTGATAATGATAGCAGCACTCCACCCCGGAAGTTATGTTCAGGGAGTGGTGATAATGATAGCAGCACTCCACCAAGGAAGTATTGTTCAGGGAGTGGTGATAATGATAGCAGCACTCCACCCAGGAAGTATTCTTCAGGGAGTGTTGATAATGATAGCAGCACTCCACCCAGGAAGTATTGTTCAGGGAGTGCTGATAATGACTGCAGCACTCCACCCAGGAAGTATTGTTCAGGGAGTGGTGATAATGACTGCAGCACTCCACCAAGGAAGTATTGTTCAGGGAATGGTGATAATGATAGCAGCACTCCACCCAGGAAGTATTGTTCAGGGAGTGCTGATAATGATAGCAGCACTCCACCCAGGAAGTATTGTTCAGGGAGTGGTGATAATGACTGCAGCACTCCACCAAGGAAATATTGTTCAGGGAGTGGTGATAATGATAGCAGCACTCCACCCAGGAAGTATTGTTCAGGGAGTGGTGATAATGATAGCAGCACTCCACCCAGGAAGTATTGTTCAGGGAGTGGTGATAATGACTGCAGCACTCCACCAATGAAGTATTGTTCGGGGAGTGGTGATAATGACTGCAGCACTCCACCTAGGAAGTATTGTTCAGGGAGTGGTGATAATGATAGCAGCACTCCACCTAGGAAGTATTGTTCAGGGAGTGGTGATAATGACTGCAGCACTTCACCTAGGAAGTATTGTTCAGGGAGTGGTGATAATGATAGCAGCACTCGACCTAGGAAGTATTGTTTAGGGAGTGCTGATAATGACAGCAGCACTCCACTTAGGAAGTATTGTTCAGGGAGTGGTGATAATGACTGCAGCACTCCACGTAGGAAGTATTGTTTAGGGAGTGGTGATAATGATAGCAGCACTCCACCTAGGAAGTATTGTTCAGGGAGTGCTGATTATGATAGCAGCACTCCACCTAGGAAGTGTTGGTCAGGGAGTGGTGATAATGATAGCAGCACTCCACCTAGGAAGTATTGTTCAGGGAGTGCTGATAATGACAGCAGCACTCCACCTAGGAAGTATTGTTCAGAGAGTGGTGATAATGATAGCAGCTCTCCACCTAGGAAGTATTGTTCAGGGAGGGCTGATAATGACAGCAACACTCCACCTAGGAAGTATTGTTCAGGGAGTGGTGATAATGACTGCAGCACTCCACCAAGGAAGTATTTTTCAGGGAGTGGTGATAATGACTGCAGCACTCCACCTAGGAAGTATTGTTCAGGGAGTGGTGATAATGATAGCAGCACTCCACCTAGGAAGTATTGTTCAGGGAGTGGTGATAATGACAGCAGCACTCCACCCAGGAAGTATTGTTCAGGGAGTGATGATAATGACAGCAGCACTCCACCCAGGAAGTATTGTTCAGGGAGTGCTGATAATGACAGCAGCACTCCACCTAGGAATTATTGTTCAGGGAGTGGTGATAATAATAGCAGCACTCCACCTAGGAAGTATTGTTCAGGGAGTGCTGATAATGACAGCAGCACTCCACCTAGGAAGTATTGTTCAAGGAGTGGTGATAATGACAGCAGCACTCCACCCAGGAAGTATTGTTCAGGGAGTGCTGATAATGACAGCAGCACTCCACCTAGGAAGTATTGTTCAGGGAGTGGTGATAATGATAGCAGCACTCCACCTAGGAAGTATTGTTCAGGGAGTGCTGATAATGACAGCAGCACTCCACCTAGGAAGTATTGTTCAGGGTGTGGTGATAATGACTGCAGCACTCCACCCAGGAAGTATTGTTCAGGGAGTTGTGATAATGACTGCAGCACTCCACCTAGGAAGTATTATTCAGGGAGTGCTGATAATGACTGCAGCACTCCACCCAGGAAGTATTGTTCAGGGAGTGCTGATAATGACTGCAGCACTCCACCTAGGAAGTATTGTTCAGGGACTGGTGATAATGACTGCAGCACTCCACCCAGGAAGTATTGTTCAGGGAGTGGTGATAATGATAGCAGCACTCCACCTAGGAAGTATTGTTCAGGGAGTGCTGATAATGATAGCAGCACTCCACCCAGGAAGTATTGTTCAGGGAGTGCTGATAATGATAGCAGCACTCCACCTAGGAAGTATTGTTCAGGGAGTGCTGATAATGATAGCAGCACTCCACCAAGGAAATATTGTTCAGGGAGTGGTGATAATGATAGCAGCACTCCACCTAGGAAGTATTGTTCAGGGAGTGGTGATAATGACTGCAGCACTCCACCCAGGAAGTATTGTTCAGGGAGTGGTGATAATGATAGCAGCACTCCACCCAGGAAGTATTGTTCAGGGAGTGCTGATAATGACTGCTGTACTCCACCCAGGAAGTATTGTTCAGGGAGTGCTGATAATGACTGCAGCACTCCACCCAGGATGTATTGTTCAGGGAGTGCTGATAATGACTGCAGCACTCCACCCAGGAAGTATTGTTCAGGGAGTGGTGATAATGATAGCAGCACTCCACCAAGGAAGTATTGTTCAGGGAGTGGTGATAATGATAGCAGCACTCCACCCAGGAAGTATTGTTCAGGGAGTGGTGATAATGATAGCAGCACTCCACCCAGGAAGTATTGTTCAGGGAGTGCTGATAATGACTGCAGCACTCCACCCAGGAAGTATTGTTCAGGGAGTGGTGATAATGACTGCAGCACTCCACCCAGGAAGTATTGCTCAGGGAGTGCTGATAATGACAGCAGCAGTCCTCTACAATTCTGTATGTTAATTGTGCAGTACTGGATGTACTGGGCAAACATTCACTTGTCAGAATGAAAGAAGGACATATTAAAGACTACTGGATGGACTCATAGGTACAGTCTATACCACAGAGCAGATTTTTGGTATGTGACAACAGATAATAGAAAAGGAACTTATGGATGGCCAGTTTAGAAAGCAAATGTATCATGAGTGTCCTATGACCAGAAAATGAATCATAGAGGCATGCCATATAGAGCATTTGCACCACACACTACCATACATCTCTATCTGTAGATATAATATTCTGTGTGTTTCCTTTACTTTTTCATTTTTCCCATTATTGCATTCAGTGTAACTGCGCTCTATGTATCTCTTGTGATTCTATGATTAAACCTTTCACTTTCCCCTTGAGCAGCTGCACCACAGTGGGGCACACCACCCAATTCAAACCAAAAAGGTAAAGTGCCCATGAGATGGTAGAGTAGATTGATTGGATGAGCAAAATAACTATCATATGATTAATTTATGTATTCTTTGTTTATTGGTAAATTTGGTCATATGAGTGATGGATTCGGCACCATCTGGACACATTGCAGTTATGTAAACAAACTATATTAATACTGGTATTTTACAACAGCTCAGTATAAGAAAAATATTAGAACAGTGAAAGACTCTGAAAATCATGGTCTACATGGCTTGAAATGAGGGGAGCCTTAGGTATGCATTTGGGAACATTTGGCTCAATAACCAAAAACCGTAAGTAGATTTCTTATGCCCCAAGCTTAACCTGTTGCTATGTATATGTCAAGTGATATAACATAAAGCAAATATATTGTATTATAATGTAATATATTACATGTCATGTCTTGTAATGAGATTTAATGAAAGGTGTTAAAATATAATGCCTACAATTGTAATATAATATAATATAATATAATATAATATAATATAATATAATGTAATATAAGATAGTGTAGTAAACGCTAGTTTAAGGGTTTTAGCTCAGTGACTACTTTAGTATACTGTGTTGTGCTTTAATGCAGTTTAATTTTAAGGAAAATGATATGTTAATTCTAAATGTCAGCTAACATGTCATATGCTAATACTAAGTGTCAAGTAACATATCATAATGCATTAATACTTCTTCATTTGGATACCAAAGCTTGTAATAAACATTTTTATTTATTTAACATTTCTTTACCAGGAAAGTCCAACTTGGAACCAAGCCAGTTTTCAGCGAAAGCCTGGGAAGAAATGCTCCAGACCTATGTCTTTGTAACGGGAGGAAACCCACATGAATGCAGGGAAGACATGCAAACTCCACACAGAAGGAACTCCAGCCGAGAATCGAACCAGAGAACCTCTTGCTGTGACACAACGATGCTACAGCTGCACCACTGCACTGTCCAACATCAGTATACCTCAGAAATAACTTCTGTTTAAAAATATATATTAGGCATTTAGGGACACAGACAGAATACAAGGAAAGTGGTCAAAAAGATAATAAGATGACTAGTCATATAGACCTTTAAGTAGATACACTTAAATGTTCATGCCTCCCTTTTCAAGTGCTTAACAGTGGTTACTTCCCAAATTGAACAGAGCTGTACAGGACACTCTTTGCGTACATTTTATTTACCCATCCAATCATCAGTAACAGCCTTAAATGTAGTCACATTTCCATGTAGTGGTAAATTATTCCATAAGCTGAAAACATGATGAGTTAGGGATCTATTTCTCCAGCAAATCTTGTTTATTTGTTGATGTAAATGTCGATCCATAGTTCAATGTTTGTAGTGCCACTGGTTTTAAAAGGAAAAAGTCATAGACTGTCTGTCATGGCTGAAATAGCAAGACACAAGTCATCTTGAAGCATCCTGTAGTCTGCCAAGAAAAGTTTTGCTAATCTATTGGGACCGTTGAAAGATTTAAGGCTTTTGATTGTCTTGGTAAGATACCTGTGGGGCTTTTCTTGTTGAGCAATATGCTTCAATTTATATATATATATATATATATATATATATATATATATAAATATATATGCCAAAAAGGCATTGTATTAAGTGATGCATCTGACAAGGGAAGATTGCAGTGGCAGGATAATTGGGATCTTGAAGACATTGCCTTGGAAATAAAATGGGCAAGACAAAAGGATTTCCTCACTATGGTGGAAAAATGATAATTGGATGAGAGAGAATTGTCACATAAGTACCCACGTCTCCTATGAGCATGTCTGTATGAACAGAAGTACCATTTATAACATGAGGTAGGAACAGCTTTTTTACTGAATGCTACAATGTTGCACTTTTTTGCATTTAACTTGAGACCATTTTTAGTTTACCCGGCTTATGCACATTCTGGCTTTTGCTGGAACTCTTTGGTGTCAGTGAATGAATGGGCAACACTGCCTGTCTTGCAATCATCAGCCAATCTGATCAATTACATTTCTGAGATATTGAACTGGATGTTTGCAAAATAAATGCCAAACAAGAGAAGACTCTGTACCGATGCCAATGTTATCTTACTAGTTACAATTTCACATTCAGAGAGTGTACTGGCAATTTTCAACAACCCAAGATTTGTCCAATATCCAGTTTGCAATCCAGTTGATAAAATAAGTGTTTTCATTAAGTTTATCTTATTTCATCTTCTCCCTGTTAAAATAACCCACATCTTTGCAAAATGTTATGATACATTGCTATAGACAGTTTGTCAACCTCTAAAGGAATTTATTTTCAGCACCTGCATCTTTTAGTGTGAGCTTTATACAGACTTTGCAGTTACTAATGTTTTAAGAGTAGTATGACCTGTCTCATTTCTTTACTGTACTTTGCTTTGTGTGTGCATGTGTGTGTGTGTGTGTGTGTGTGTGTGTGTGTGTGTGTGTGTGTGTGTGAGGGATGAGGTGTGTGTGTGAGGGATGAGGTGTGTGTGTGTGTGTGTGTGTGTGTGTGTGTGTGTGTGTGTGTGTGTGTGCGTGTGTAGGGGATGAGGAGTGTGTGTGTGTGTGTGTGTGTGTGTGTGTGTGTGTGTAGGGGATGAGGAGTGTGTGTGTGTGTGTGTGTGTGTGTGTGTGTGTGTGTGTGTGTGTGTGTGTGTGTGTGTGTGTGTGTGTGTCTGTGTGTGTGTGTGTGTGTGTGTGTGTGTGTGTGTGTGTGTGTGTGTGTGTGTGTGTGTGTGTGTGTGTGTGCGCATGCATCCAGACTAAGGTTACGTTTGAAAACCCCTTCTCGCATACTTTCTTGGAATGAGACTGTACCACCATCCATTTTACTCACTACAAATTTTTGTAAGGGACAGTATTTATATTTCTGTTGTTTGGGTCTTTCCAAAATGCATCCTCTTACAGACGTGGTTTCTATCTTTGTTTTCTGTATGAAGTTATCAACCTTACCACTTGTTTATTTATATTTCATTCACTTCCACTATGAGCAGACGAAAGCAAATGTACCAAAGATAGGAATCCCCAAACTGCATTTGCCAAAAACATCTTGCCAAAAAACATTTTTTAAATGTTTTGTGGGGATGCAAGCTTCTCTACACCACAGAAGGGAGATGCAAGACACCCACCCCCAAACTTATATAACCAACTCTGAGGTCACACTTATTCAAAGAAAGGGGGAAACTCCCCACAAAAGGGAATCACTTTCAGCACAACTCACCAAAAGTGATTTCCTGTGTAGAAAAAACTTAGCCAGTTGAAGCTCGACAGTTCAAGCTTCATCCACCAGCAGGGTAATGATTTTACTCAATATGTTGACAAGGTTAACGATACAGTGCAAAACTCAATTTCAAAGGGTACCCATGAAGAAATAAGAACACTATTATGAAAATGTATGTGCTACCACAAAACTGCCTACCTACTTTTCAAATTTTGATCGGAAATGTAAGGCATGTGGATCACCAACAATAAGATTATACATTTTTGAAGTTGTAAATATGTTACACCACACTGAACATTCCTTTCTAAATAATAACCCAAACAGAGTTTGAATTAAAACAATGAAAAGTAAAAAACACTGAACCAGATGTTTAAACGAACCTTTAATCCACATTGTGAGCATTTTCGTTCCTCTTAGGAGCAGAACTTCATCTGATATAATATAAAGGTTATAGGTTCATTTAAACATCTGGTTCAGTGATTTTTTACTTTTGAATGTTCTCCTCTGAAAAAAAACAAAAATACAATTGCATTTATGTTGAATTTCATGTATTCAAATTTTCTTGAGTGTGTTTTTTTTCAGCACGATGTCCTTGATGGAGTATAAATCTAAACTATTAAACAATATGTGCCAATATCCTGGTTGAGTTTACAAGAAATGATGCACTAAATAAAATTTTTCACACACCTCTGACTCTACAATATCCTAACAAAACGCTATAACCATGTGGGCCTCTGATTCTACAAACATCATAACATACAGCTAAATACATGTAAACCACTGACACTGCAGGTCTCCTAACATACAAATAGATGCATGAGCACATCTGATACTATAGACAATGTAACATGCAGCTAGATGCATGCATACTTCTGAATTTATAAGCATCTTAACATGCAGCTAGATCAGTGATGGCAAACCTATGACACTCGTGTCAAAGGTGACACGGAACTACATTTTGGGTGACATGCCAGTGATCACCAACATCTGAGTTTCCAAAGACACTACTTTTGCATTTATTGCTCATGTGAATTGCACTGAATTATTTTGTGTCAGAAGCTTTTGACACACCAAATCCAAAAGATTCACCATCACTGAGCTAGATGGATGTGAGCCTTTGACTCTACAAGCATCTTAACATGGAACTAGATGCATGTGCAGCTTTGACTCTACAAGCATCCCAAAACACAGCTAGATCCTGGCACACCTTACAAACACCTTTTACAAGCATCCTAACCAACAGCTAGATGAATGCACACCTCAGACTTTACAAGCATCCTAACATCGTACCTTTCAACCTGGAAACATCAAAAATCTGGACAAAGGCCCATGAAAAGTAGGTACAACTGGCAAAAATCAGGATGCTTATTAAAATAAAATGTGTGTACATAATCATGTAACCCCACCCACATTCGGATTGTGGGATACCAACATGAAGTCACTACTCACTAAATAATAACAAATAATGGCAGATATTTTAATTTTAGACTTCATATCCCCCCAAAAATACATTATAATGCAAAACCTATTCTAGCGACTATATGAGTTTACAGGAGCAATATTTGAATTTGGGCCTTTGTCCCAACATTATTTTTGGATTTATTCAGATTTCTTTCTCTGAAAGATTGAGATGTATGGCATTTGTGTAAATTGGTAGTGCCACTGCCAGCACCCTCAGTTTTATCACTGTAGTTTCTGCTGTTAAGGATGGACAAAAATGTATATGAGCAATAAAATATGTTTATTAATATTACATTCCACAGCCCTTGTGTTACTGCTCAAGGGCCACTTCCCACATTTAAAAGTTCATCTTTTACGACCTCACAAACACTATACATTATACAAAAAAAAAATTCTAATACTAAGGTACAGTTATTTGAAACAGATCATCTACATCAGATTGTTGTGCCTAACAATCATCATGACAAAAACGTAATTTTCGACAAACGTTTATGTATTTTGGAGCCTCTGCCTTACAATAAAGAGTTTTTATGTGGTTCAGCATGGTTGGTGGTTCTTAGCAGTACCTTGTTTGTGGCCTAACAATCATTGCCATCTCATGGTTGTTACACCTATGACAGATCGTGAGTGATCTTAAACAAGTGTTGCCAGTTAAAGAAAAAAAATGACACCTTCCTAAATTCTGAACATTAGCGTGCGAATAATGGTGAATGTCTTTAAAACAAACAACCCATAGTTTGAACACATTTTAATTAACCCTTCAGGGAAAACACTGAAAAACGTTTTTTCCTGTTTTAAGTGAAAATGGCAAAGAAAAACAAGATATATTAAGCAAAATACTATCAGTCATTTTTTTTACTATTCTTAAACTATACAAGAATTCTCAGCTTCAGATTCTTAAACTATACAAGAATTCTCAGCTTCAGATTTTAAAAATAATTAGCAGAGAAGAGTTTACATTTTAATTGCATCAAAATAATGTTTACATATTTTCTGAGAACCAACCACCCCCTTATTAATTATAAATTAAGGTAATAACACAGCGAAACAAATCCAAGGCAAGAGCAACAAACCAATTTACTGAAAATATCAGAGCTGGAAACCACACTGGAGTAATATTCAAACTGTTTTAATAAGAGCTTTTATCTTTTCTTAAAAACATCATTAGATAAAAACACATTAATTTATGTATCCATCAATTTTCTACTTTCTTTTTGTTACAACACATCCCAAAAACACATTAATTTATGTACCAATCAATTTCCTATTTTTTTGTTGTTTTGGGATGTGTTTTCACCTGATAAAGTTTTTAAAGAAAAGAAGAAAGTGCTCATTAAAACAGTTTGAATATTACTCTGGTGTGGTTTCCTGCACTGATGTTGTCTTCAGTAAATTAATAAAACAGTGACTCACCATTTCCTGCTTTCAGTATGTTGTGATCTTGCAACTCAAGGGCTTGGCTCATTGCTTCTAGTTCCACTCTCTTCCACAAGTAAGACAAATAGTTTTTGGCACCTAAAGTGATATAGTATTTTTTCTTTACTTTCAACAGAAATGATATCTGTGTGTGCTTATTTGTTTGTTTGTTGATTGGGGTAGACTAATTCACAAGAGTTACTCCAAATGTGTCCCTGAAAGGCAGCATTATTTACTTACCAATTATTTCTTTATTCTGAGGAACTCTCATCCCAAACCCCTAATCTTCAAGTAGCTTAGTCCGAGAACTAAAAGAAAAACAAACAGCCAGCAGTCAAAAGAACCACTAATAGATAGTGAGCACTGACATATGCAGTAGTAGACACTTCCTTGCTTCAAAACTGCTGGAGAAGTTCTTCTTCAGGTCCCATCAGCCGCCTGTTATATGAACTTTGGCGATAAGTATGGCTAGTCAAGTGACCGATATGATTTAATATGTGGAAGGCACTTGTGTTGTGCAGAATGGAGCATACTTTCAATGTGGAATTAATGTTGCTGTTTGCATTGTGTGAGACTGCTTTTTCTATGCACCACCAACACTGTTATTAATTTTTTTCTTAATGCATTACATCCGACTGATGCCTCCAGGTGCATCTGCAGTTAACTCCTTCTGATGCCTCTAGGTGTCAAACATTACTTGCTCGTATTTGCATTAGTAATTCCCAGAATCATGCTATGTACAAGGTTTTAAATAATTTCATCTTAAAGTTTACACAATGGCAAACTCCACTGCATTAATATTTGACCTCTGTCTAGTGCAGGTAAATAGATATTAACTGTTGTTTTTATGATATTAATTTATATAGATATAATATTCACATTTTTCTAAATATCTCAACAACCAAGTAACACAGACAGAACTCCTTAGCCTCCCATTAAAGCTCTCAGCTAGATGAGTAAAATGCTGCTGACAGTATGTGTGTAACCTGAGTGGTTGCTGAGATATTGTAAGTTGTTTTCAAAATATTATAAATGTAATAGTTACTGTATTTACTGTGACTTATAAAATTTGGTTTAAGATGTAGAACCTAAAGAATACTACCACTTTAAAAACTGTTTATGTTGAAGAGTTTGCCATTTATACTTCTTCCATAATCCCTATGGTTCAAGAGATATGAACATTTATTTGAAATGTGACAACATAATTTGATTCTGTCAAGGGCTTAGGCTCTGCCCATTGGAAGTTACAGTGCAAACTTCCTGAGCTCCATTGGAGGAAATGAGTTAAGCTTGGTCTAAAGCTCCCTGTCTGTTAACTGCATTGCCGCCATATTACCAAGTGCTGTATGCTTGCCCTACAGGACATGACATTACCTACAGACTTTGTCATACACTACATTCATTTCCCAATGCTTTGTGAACTTAAGAGGCACTCTCTTTAAATAGCCAAGTTTCAAGATTTGAGCAAGGGTATTCAAAGGTGTCATTTTTAGGATTATTTTAACTGTTACAATATTTTTCAATTTTCTTATAGTGATTTTTTTTCTATTTCAAACCTGAGAGCAAAGTAATACTTATAGATGGACATGCACAAACTTCAAAGTAGTGAACTTGGGAAGTCCCCACCCCAGTCTCAGAGTCGACCCATAAGTTAAAATTGTAAATATAAATAAAAAAAAATTGAGCATTGAAGGGACCACTTGGAAATTCGTGGCACACTATTATCTTGGCCTCAAAACCAGTAAATACTGAGGAATTCAGTATGGTTGAGAGGTATGTCTAACATACAGCTAGATGCATGGACACCTCAAAACTCTACAAACAACCTAATATACAGCTATATTCATGCAAACCTATGACTCTACAACCATCCTAACATACAGCTAGATGCATGCACACCTCTGACTCCACTAGCATTCTAATGTACAGCTAGATGCATAAGAACCTCTGACTCTTTAAGTATCCTCTCATACAGATATATGCATGCATACAACTGACTCTACAAGCATCCTAACAGACAGATAGATGTATGCACACCACTTACTCTACAAGCACTCTAACATACAGTTAGATGCAGGGAAACATCTTACTCTACAAGAATGCTAACACAGGGCTACATGCTTGCGTACCTCTGACCTTGCAAGCATCCTAAAATTCAACTAGATACATGCACCCCTTTGACTCTACAACTTTATATCATACAGCCTGATGCATGTGCACCTCAAAACTCCACAAATATGATAATACACAGCTAGATGCATGCACACATCTGACTACAAGAATTCTAACATACAGCTAGATGCATCCTCACCTCTGACTCTTCAAACAGCCTAATATACAGCTAGATGCATGCACCCCAACATATAGTTAGATGCTGCATTACTCAGAAATGTACAAGCATCCTAACATATAACATACAGGTAGATGCATGAGCACCTCTGAGTCTAGAAGCATCCTAATATACAGCTAGATGCATGCATACCTCAGAATTCTACAAGCATCCTAACATATATTTAGAAGCATGTACATCTCTGACTCTACAAACATTCTAACACACAGCATGGTACGTGCACACCTGTGACTCTACAAGCATCATAACATACAGCTAGATGCATGCACACCTCTGAGTCTACAAGCATCCTAGCATACAGCTAAAGACATGAGCACCTCTAACTCTACAAGCAACCTAACATACAGCTTGATGCATGCACACTTCTCTCTCTACAAGGATCTTAAACTATAGCTAGAATAATGTGAAAATGTGACTCTACAAGCAACCTGAGATAGAACTAGATGCATGGGCACCTCTAAATCTACAAGTGCCCTAACATATATTTAGATGCATGTACATCTCTGACTCCACAAACATTTAACACACAGCATGATGCATGCATACATGTGACTCTACAAGCATCGTAACATACAGCTAGATGCATGCACACCTCTGAGTCAACAAGCATCATGGGCACATCTGGCTTTACAAGCATCCTTACATAATGCTAGATGCATGCACACCTCTGACATTACTAGCATCCTAAGATACAGTTAGATGTATGTGCAACTCTCACTCAAGAAGCATCATAATAGACTGCTAGATGCATGCAAACCTCTGACTCTACAACCATCCAAACATATAGCTAGATGCATGTGCACCTCAAAACTCTGCAAGCAGCCTAACGTACAGGTAAATGCATGTATACCTCTGACTCTGCAGGCATAGTAATGTACAAGATGCATGTGTACCACTGGCTATACAGGTATCCTAACAAAAAGCAAGGTGCATGCACACCTCTGTATCTACAAGCATCATAAACTACATCTAGATTTATGTGAACTACTTACTGTATAAGCATCCTAACCTACAGCTAGATGCATGTGCACATCTGACTCTACAAGCATCCTAACATACAACTAGATGCCTACACACCACTGACCCTACAATCATCTTAATATACAGCTAGAGGCATGCACACCTGTGACTCTACAAGCATCCTAACCTACAGCAAGATTCGTGTACAGCTCTGAATCTACAAGCATCCTAATATACAGCTAGATGCATGCATACTTCTAATTCTACAAGGACCCTTGCATGTAGCTAGATGCATGCACACCTCTGTGTCTACAAATATCCTAAACTAAAGCTTGATGGATGAAATCCTGACTCTACAAGCATTGAAGCAAACAGATAAATGCATGCACACATTTATATCTGCAAGCATCCTAGCATACAGCTAGATGCATACACACCTCTGAACTTTACAAGCACCCTAAAATATGGCTATCCAGGTGCACCTCAGAAATCTACAAGCACCCTAACAAACATTTTGATACATTTGCATCTCTGACTCTATGAACATCCGATCATACAGCTTGATGCCTACACACCTCTAAGTCTACAATCATCTTAACATACGGCTAGAGGCATGCACACCTGTAGCTCTACAAGTATCCTAACATACATCTAGTTGCATGTGCACCTCTCACTCTACAAGAATCTGAACATGCAGATAGATGCATGCACACCTCAATACTCTGCAAGCATCCTAAGATACAGTCAGATGCACATGCACCTCTGACTCAGCAAGATGCATGCACACCTCAGAACGCCACAAGAATTCTAACATACTGCTAGATGCATGCACACCTCTGACTCTGCAGTCATCCTAAGAAATAGCTATGTGAATGTGCTACTCAGAACTCTACAGGCATCCTAACATACAGCTACATGCATAAGCACCACTGACTCTACAAGCATCCTAACAACATAAACTAGATGCATGTGAACTTCTGACACTACAAGCATCCTAACATATAGCTGGATGCATACACACCTCTGACTCTACAGGCATCCTAACATAAAGAAAGGTAAATGCATTTTCGCCTCTGAATCTACAGGTATCCTAACATACAGTCAGATGAATGCACACCTCTGATTCCACATGCACAAGCACCCTGACATACAACTAGATGTACGCACAACTCTGTCTCTTCAAGCATCCTAATCTACAGCTAGATGAATCCAAACTTCTGACTCTACAAACATCCTAAGATACAGCTAGATTCCTATGCACTTCTAAACCTAAAAACAGACTGACATACATCAAGATACATGCATACCTCTGACTATACAAGCAACCTAAACATACTACTAGATCTATGTGAACCTCAGAGCTCTATATGCAACCTGACATACAGCTAGATGCATACACACCTCTGACTCTACAAGCATCTTAAATGCCACTATATCTGTGTGACCCTCAGAGCTCTACATTCAACCTGACATACACTAGTTGCATACACACCTCTGACTTTACAAGCATCCTAACATGCAACTAGATGCATCCACACCTCTGACTTTAGAAGCATCTTAACATACAGCTAGATGCATGCACTCCTCTGATTCTGTAAGAATCATAACATCCAGTTAGATGCATGCATATCTCTGACTCTACAAGCATCCTAACCTACAGCTAGATGCATATGAACTTCTGACTCCAGAAGCATCCTAACATACAGCTAGATACATACACACCTCTGACTCCTCGAGCATCATAACCTACAGCTAGCTGCATGCTAATCTTTAAGTCAAAAAGTATCCTAACATAGAGCTAGATACAGGTGCACCTCAGAACTCTACAGGCACTCTAATATACAGCTAGATACATGCACACCACTTACACTACAAGCATCCTAACATACAGCTAAATCAATGCACACCTCAGAACTCTACATGCCTCCTAACATGCAACTAGATGCATGTGCACCTCTGACTTTAGAGATATCCTAACATTTAGCAAAATCCATGTGCACATCTGACTCTAGAGGCATCCTAACATTTAACAGATACATGCATACCTCTGTCTCTGCAAGCATCTTCACATAGATCTAGATGAATGTTCACAAATGACTCTACAAGCATTCCATTCTACAGCTAGATGAATGAACACATCAAAACTCTGCAAACATTCTAACTTACAGCTAAATCCATGCACACCTCTGGCTGTACACATATCCTAACATAGAGCTTGATGCATCCACAACTCTACTCTTGAAGCATCCTAACATACATACAGTTTGAGGAACGCACACCTCAGAACTCTACAAGCATCCTAACATACAACTAGTTACATGTGCACCTCTGACTCTGCAAGCATCCTAACACACAGTTAGATGCATTCACACTTGTGACTGTGCAAGCAAACTAACATACAGCTAAATGCATGTGCACCTCTGACTCTCCTTAAAAAAGTTTTTGAATGTCCTCTGTAAGTATTAGCAAGTATATGCCACATGGACATGTAGATATCATAGGGTTTTTAAGTGCATGAAGGTAACGTGATAGTTCATGGGATACCTTCCTTATTTATACAACAATGATTTGGTTTTAAATTGTTTTCATGACACTTGAAACAGCAATATAAGAAAGCTGTGGAGGCTTGTGTTTTTAATTGTGTTCTTATTATTTCTACTGAAAGGTGTGCATTAAAATTACATTTCCATGAACCATTTTTTAATTCATTCATGTATAGATATCTGCTGTATAACAAAAGAGACAGGAGGACTAAAGCCCCTTCTTATTGTAACATTATTTAAAAGACATATCCCAGGATTCAGAAATCCTCCGTGTAAGACTAAATAAGTCTTACTCGGAATCTGCTGTTGAACAGTATGATGTCAGTGTGCCATGCATATTCATGAGGGCATGCTGACTCAACTCCAAATCTAACACGGACCATGCAGGAAGGCAGGGGGCGTGTCTGACTGCCGAGCAGTCCAAAGGTCCACGCCCCTGCAAGTGCCAGAATTGTGAAATGTCAACGCACATGAGCGAGTCCGCCCAAATGTCTACATACCCAACACTACACTCCCTCACATTGTAAACCCCCAGTACAGTTATAAAATGTAAAAATTTTAATTTATTTCTTATAATTCTCGATATAGCTGCCTGTATTTGCGCGTGTTTGCGTGGGTGTGCCCATTGCTTAGCTGCAGTTAGAAATTCCGACATCGAAGAGCATAATAAGAAATGTTTATGCAAATTAAGCCAAATAGCAATAGCGTAGTGGTAGAGCCTTCACACAAAGAGGAGGCATTCATGGTTTGAGTTCCACCACTCCTCTTTCTATTTTATGTTTTAAATTAGTATATGAAATTATTCCTGACATATATGAATAAAATTTTGCTAAAAAGCATTGAAATGGCCTATGTATCAGTGAACAAAATGTATATATATAAATATAAGAAGGATCTTGGCATATAATTACCCATAGCTAAGCAGCGCTTTACCCAGCACAATAAAGTCGCCCGTAGGTAAGCAACGCTTTACCCAGAGCAATATAGTTGCCAGTAGTTAAGCAGAGCTTTACCTAGTGCAATATAGTTTCCCATAGTTAAGCAGCGCTTTACTCAGCTCAATATAGTTGCCCATAGCTAAGTAGCACTTTACCCAGCACAATAGGTTTGCGCGGAGGTGCGCACCCTGCCAACCAGTGCACCGTAGGGCAACGTGGAGCAACGTAGAGCAAAGTTGCCTAAACACAGCCACATCCCCTAGCCTGTCTGGACAGTAGTAAAATAAAAAGCAATGACAAGGTTCGAACCCAGGACACTGTGCACCATAATCAAAGTACTGAACCACAAAGCCATGACAGCTTAGGATAAATAGCCACTGTTAACATACATATACTTATAAATGGTAGACTAACCATTGCTAAGCAGGTCTACAGTCAGCCGAGAATTTTCAAAAATGGCCAATCACAAAAAAGTGCAGGAAATGCGACATATTTAAGCTCCATAGGTGGGAATACTCACCATAACTGATTGTAGCTTCCATCTGCAGTCAGAATGTCTGGTGCTGGAGAGGGTACATGCTTTCGAGCACAATGCTGGGGCATCGAGAAGTCAAAATAGATGGTTTGGCTCTTTGTCCACCATCATGAATCAAGACTCCTGCAGGGTCAGTTCCAAGGGACGGAGTACAAAGCAGAGGCTTGGAACCGGTTAGCTCATGATCTCACCAGTGCCACAGGCATCCCTTGGACTGAGACCTGAAGAGACGGAAGCAGGACCTACTGAACCAATGGATACATGAGGCCCGTGGGATGCAAGATGCCCCACTACTGAGTAGGTAGCCATAAAATGAAGTATGTAAGACATGCTAATCTAGTCTATATAATGGATAGGTATATCTCAATATCCCTTCATTTACTTCACAGCTGCAGGTGTCCGTGCTGTGAATCAGCAAGCCTATGCAGATAGGCTGCTAAGGCTGCACCACCAGGCAGGTTAGTAATTATTCTGTATGTATTGTTATATAAAATAGGTGAGAGAGCCTGAAAAAAAAGTGTTGTAGCCCAATAATACAGCCATAAAATGCCCTGAATAATTCCCCTGCATGTACTGTTATATAAAATAAGTCAGAGAGCCAGAAAAAGAGTGTAATAACCCATTAATAAAGGTAAAATAAGTCCGGAATAATATCGCTGCATGTACTGTCATATAAAATAAGTAAGCGAGCCTGAAAAAGAGTGTTGTAACCTATTAATAAAGGTATAATATGTCTTGAATAAGTCTTCCTTATGCACCGTAATATCAAAGAAAGTAGAGACCCTGTAGAAAAGTGTGTAATGTAATTAATAAAGGTATAATACTTGGAGTGTGTCTATGTCACTTACTTTGAAATGTTGTTGTACCCTTGCATTATATAAATAGTACTGTTGTATTAAGTGCTGTTAACCCACAGTTGGGCAGTCCCATATAAAGTGGAGGAAGGAAGTGCCAGTAGCTGTGAAGCATATATACAGTCCTCAACAGTCGGTTAATTGCTGGCATGCATAGGTAAATCTGGCACGCGAGTAGCTTGTTAATGTGTTCCCCAGAAATGTGAGTGTGCTACATGAAATGTAGGGTTCTGTAGAAATGTAACTGAAAATGTCACGTGAACACAACCAGATATGTAGATATATGTAGATATATAAATATATAGAGGTGGTTACTGACTTGAAACTGTAGTTTTATTGGCCACTAGGGGTCATTTCCAAAACTCCTTCATCTTCCTCTCTTAAAACCTAGTTGCCTCATGGTTTGGGCGTCTTTTCAGGCTTGTTGGCTGTTGGTGAAGCACCCTCCAAGAGGAAAAAACGCTGAGAGAAGAAGGGAGCCACTTTTGAGATTTTAAGTATTTTCTCTGTTTATTTGCTAAGTTTTTCTGCATAGCTGCCTAGCTTGAGCATTTTCTGGCTTGCTAAACTTGATTTCTGTATTAGTAGCTGTATTTAGAGCACAACCAAAAGCTGTTTGCTGAATTTCCTGTTTGCACTTAATTTTAAATCGCTTTTTTCTTAAAACTTGCATATTTTCTGTCCTTGACCTAGCACTCTTGTGTGGGGTCATTTACTGCACTGTTATAACTTGATATTACTTGTGAACCTCTGCTATCTCTGTAAAAAACAAACAAAAAAATCTTGCTTTTTCCCACTTTTCTGAGAGTTAAAAAAGTTCAGTTACAGGCTTGCTGTTCCTGAACTGTTTGAAAGTTTCTGTGAGGCCATTTTTGCTTGGGCTGAGGGAGGGTCTCTGTGTTGATCAGTGGCAGTGAATAACATTGAGCAGCTTCCCTGCCCCCCGTAGAGGTGGTTACTGACTTGAAACTGTAGTTTTATTGGCCACTAGGGGTCATTTCCAAAACTCCTTCATCTTCCTCTCTTAAAACCTAGTTGCCTTGTGGTTTGGGCGTCTTTTCAGGCTTGTTGGCTGTTGGTGAAGCACCCTCCAAGAGGAAAAAACGCTGAGAGAAGAAGGGAGCCACTTTTGAGATTTTAAGTATTTCTTCTCTGTTTATTTGCTAAGTTTTTCTGCATAGCTGCCTAGCCTGAGCATTTTCTGGCTTGTTAAACTTGATTTCTGTATTAGTAGCTGTATTTAGAGCACAACCAAAAGCTGTTTGCTGAATTTCCTGTTTGCACTTAATTTTAAATCGTTTTTTCTTAAAACTTGCATATTTTCTGTCCTTGACCTAGCACTCTTGTGTGGGGTCATTTACTGCACTGTTATAACATGATATTACCTGTGAACCTCTGCTATCTCTGTAAAAACAAAACAAAAAAAAAATCTTGCTTTTTCCCACTTTTCTGAGAGTTAAAAGTTCAATTACAGGCTTGCTGTTCCTGAACTGTTTGAAAGTTTCTGTGAGGCCATTTTTGCTTGGGCTGAAGGAGGGTCTCTGTGTTGATCAGTGGCAGTGAATAACATTGAGCAGCTTCCCTGCCCCGTAGAGGTGGTTACTGACTTGAAACTGTAGTTTTATTGTCCGTTTGGGTCTATTCCTGCTTCTTTCCAGCCCCTGCTATCAAGCACGCTTTAACGTGCTTTTAGCGATTTAGCTCGGAGTTGCCACTAGAGCAGCATCGGGCAGTGCCGGTTAAACAAGGTTAAACTCTTTCTGGCTCCAGAAAGTCTGTTCTTCAATTTTTCCCTTAGAACTGCTCTGTTAGGAACCTAAACAGTTTACACCTTCACTAAAAAGTGCAGCACTTGTTCCAAATAGCTTTTTCTTCTCAAAAAGCTCAGCACTTGTCTTATAAGCATATCCCTTGTCTTATAAGCACTCTCTTTGCAGGTCAAGCACTCCTATATTATACAAATCTCTCACTAGCAAAACCCCCCAGGAGTGCCCACTTCCCTGCTAAGCCCACTACTTTTCTGTCTCATACCAACTCATAATTCTTTCTAGCCTGTCGAAGGGTCAGATGCTGGCATCCTCTCCTGCCCAGTTGTTGAATCTGGGAATTCTGAGACAATGTTACAATTGCCTCATGTACACGGACAACCCTCTCCTCCTCCCACGTAACACTAACACTTGTGAGAGATGCAGCTATTTAGCCAGACTGGAGGCTGAGCTCTCTCAACTCAGGACTGGCAAGATCAGGCAGGAGGAGAAGGCAACTACACACACCACAATACCAGTCTCACATAACTCAACCATACCACTGAATCAAACACATAAACACACTAAGACATACTCGGAGGCTCTGAGTAAAAATTTACCTAAACAGCAGAGGCCTCCAAAGCAGACACCCAAGCAACTGCAAACTCAATACACCACACAAACAACACATAAACAACAAAATCAGTGTGCAAAGCAGTTACTGCCCTTAAGGCCAAATACAACACCAAACATACTTGTCATAGGTGACTCCATAGTCAGACACACTGGCGTCCGCTCACCAGACTGAGTAAGGAGAAGGTCACAGTAAGCTGCCTGTCGGGCACTAGAATCCGCCACATAACGCAAGCACTCAGGTCTCTCAACAGCAGGTACAAGTACGACTCAGTCATTGTCCACGCTGGTGTCAGCGACCTGAGGCGTACCTCCTTGGACTACATGAAAAGAGACATTGAGGAGCTCTCTGATTATGTAGCCCAGGCAGGTATGACCCTGACCTTGAGCAGTATCCTACCTTCACCTAGAATGATGCCACAATACAGTGATAAGATGATCAGCTTTAATAATTGGCTTAAATTCTGGTGTCATTCAAAGGGGATCCAATGTCTGTCTGCCTGGGATGACATGCTGGACAAGCCATGCTTCGCAAGGGACGGCTTGCACCTGTCACCCCTAGGCTTCGGGATATTGGCAAAGGCTCTTGCCACCCCCATAGTGCCTTTTTTAGGCAAGTCTCAAATTCTAAACCTACCACCCTAGAACACAAAAAAGGAAAAAAACTAAGGGTAATGCTGCTCAATGCCAGAAGTCTCAATCTCAACATGCACGCACTTGAGGCCCTTCTCAGTATGGAGAACATCGATGTCTGTGCTGTGACAGAAACCTGGTTCAAGGCTCCTGAGAGCACCCCAGCATTATCAGGTTTCACCTCATATCATGCGTTCTGGCCCCAAAATCCGGACAACACCAAGAAAGGAGGGGGGTGTCCATGTTCATAAAGGACACCCACACCTCAAGGTTGGTGGCAACGCACGATGCATCGGAGACCATCCAGGTGCAATTAACCATAGGCAAGACTGCTCTGCAATTTGTAGCATGTTACAGGCCACCCTCTCAAACTCAGGAACCTCACATGGCCTTCCTGAAAACATTGGAGGGGATAAATGTATCTCCAAACACCATCATACTAGGTGACTTCAACTACCCTAATATAGACTGGGAACACTACTCAAGCCCAAACACTCTAGCCCAAAGGTTCCTGGAGTTCATAAACTCAAATGCCATTGAACAACTAGTCACCATCCCCACAAGAGGAGAAAACATACTTGATCTCATCATCACGAACATGGGATCACAATGTTCAACAAAGGAAGTATACCCCTCACTGGTGAGATAAGATCATAAACTAATCTCACTGGAGGTCCCCATCCCGCCCCCACCTGAAATAAAAAAGACCACAGTGAAAAACTTCTCAAAAGCCGACTTCACACTTCTAAAAACTAGTGTGGTCTCCTTTAAGGCCCCTGAGCCAGTGGTAAACATTACTCAAACCGTTGAATCACTTACAAATGCCTTCTACCAGCACCTACAGGACTGCATGGATCAGGCAATCCCAAACAAAACTAAGACTCTTTCTACCAAAGGCAAGCATCCAGTCTGGTGGACCCCAGCCATAAACAAGCTCTACAACAAAAGGAGGAAGCTACTACAAGATAGAGCAAAATCCTTGAAAGGTAAGACACCTTTGATCATTATAAGTAAAAACTAAGAGCTCTCATAAAATCATCCAAGGCAAATTTTGAGAGAAAAATCGCCAAGGACTCAAAAGACAATCATAAGGCCTTCTTTAGCTATGTTAGAAACCTAGGAGGAAACTCCCAGATATGCTCAGAATTAGTTCAAAATGATGTGAAGATTACTGAACCTACACACATTGCCAACATACTGGCTGACAGGTTCAGTGCAAACTTCTCCCCTCCCCAAAGGAGAGATATCTATACCAGAGGATTGTAGCCCCCAAACATCTCCAACGCCCAGGTGAGAACTGCTCTCTCCAAGGCAAAACACAGCATCCATGGGACGGATGGTGTCCCCGGCTGTGTGCTCCATGAACTCAATGAGGAATTAAACCGCAGTTAGGACAGCTGTTTAATCTTAGCCTCACCTCAGGATACGTACCCAAGGAGTGGCGCCTGGCGACTGTGGTCCCACTTCACAAGGCGGTGCCTCCACCAACCCTGGAAATTACCGTCCTATTAGCTTGACAAGCCTTATCTGCAAAGCCATGGAGAGGATCATAATGGAACTCATAAATAAAGACATAGGGAACTTGCAGACTTTGGATCCAACCCAGTTTGGCTTTGTCAAAGGCAGATCATGCCTTTTAAACTTGGTTGACTTTTTCGAGACAGTCACCAAGGCCATTGATGAGGGAAAGGCAGTCCATACAGCCTACCTCGACCTGGCAAAGGCCTTCAACACAATACCCCACTCAGGTATCATCAAAACACTCATCAGCTTGAATGTAAACCCATACATCACAAGATGGGTTGCAAACTGGCTATGTGACAGAACCCACAGGGTCAGAGTTGCTGAAGCCATGTCAGACTCAAAGCCTGTCACAAGTGGTGTCCCACAGGGCTCAGTCCTGGGTCCACTCTTGTTCGGCATCTACTTTTCTGAAGTACAAGCAAACACAGGAGGGTTATGGCTGACAAAGTTTGCAGATGACTGCAAACTGGGCGCCATAGTCGAAAACACATCTGACACAGATATCCTTCAGAAGGGCCTCACAGAAATGGATAACTGGTGCCAGAGCCATGGCCTAAAGTTAAACGCCAAGAAATGCATAGTCATACCCTTCGGGAAAAACAAGGTTACCCCTAGCTACCATATAGGTGGCAATCTACTGAGCACAGAAGAAGTCATCAGGGATCTGGGGACCCAGGTTGACAGTAGCCTTTCGTTTGACACTCATGTTGCTAAAGTAGTTAGGAAAACCTTCTACATTGCCCACCTGATCATGAAGGGATTCACATCTAGATCAAGGGAGGTCATCGTCCCCCTGTACTCATCACTCATTAGACCTATGATTGAGTACAATGCCCCATTCGGAATGTATCTGACCCAACACCTGCAGCAGCTGGAAAGGCCCCAAAGTTCCTCACCAAAAGGATAAAGGGTCTCAAAAATATGTCTTATGCTGCCCGACTGAAAGAACTACAGCTCTATTCAGTCTCATACCACTTGCTCAGAGGTGACCTGTGCCTGACATATAAGGCCATGTCAAACCCAGATTTGATGAATATGCTTCACCTCAAAAAATCTAGATCCCTCAGAACCACAAGGGTGGGAGACTTAAACCTTGACATGGTTATTAATAGAACATGCTGGAGGGACAGATTCATCACCCAGAGACTCCCTATGCTGTGGAACAAAATCCCGGTACATGTGAGGCAGAGCACCTCGCTGGCCTTGTTCAAGAGGAATCTTGACCAATGGATGGGAGATCGCAGATATACCCCAGGGATTACTTCAGTGTCACTGCTTGACAGAGGCACAGCAAAATAATAGGCATAGTTTTATTCAAACTAAAGGGGTGGCGAAAGCCACATAACTATGGGCTAGGCTTATAAATGCCCTTGGGCAGATAGCCTAGTATGAACCTATGAACCTATGAACCTATGTAGCAGTAACATCTGCATCTTGGACAGTTAGTATGTCAGATATAGGTCAGCTATATAATGAACTAGCCAAACCCATTACACAACCTAATGCATGTTGCCTAGTGTAATAATACATGTAGGGGATATACACCTGCAGTCAATAGGAATGCAGTGTAGACTAAAAGTACTTATAAGATGTTAATGGAGGTGTCTTTTTACACCCTACTGTATGTGCATAAGCAATGCAATTCCACACCTCAATGGGTATGTCTAATCTCAAAACATTTGTTGGGACATATGTCCTATTTTTCTATAAATATCTGCATTTACTTTGATGTATGTGCCCTGTTCAAACACCACAATCTTGGTGGCCTGTTGCCACCAATCATCCCTGCATGCTGTTGGAATGTCCACTATCGTTCAATATATGCATGTGTTATGCTTGCTGTTCAACTATTGGAACCCTGGTGTGTTGGGTTAATGGGAATATTACTCCATGCTGTTACAACTAAATTGGAATGCTGTTGTCTATGTTGTAATTAAACACACCTAATCACAGAACATATGGGAAGGCCGGCCCAGCGGACCCACCTGTCCCTCCTCAGCTAGCGACTGCACCTGGCACCAGCAGGTCCGGTGCCCAGCCCGGGCTCCTTTCCTCTGTTGGTCCTGTGCCACCTTCGGGTGGAAGTGCTGCAAGGGATGGGGCTCACCCCCCCCATGCAAGCGTGGGTGGAGAAGGGCCACCTGTCACCCTCTGAAGGTCCGGGCTGTGGTGCATAGGGAGATCCAGCGTTCAGTCACTGATCCCCTATGCCAGCTGAAGGCGAAAGTGGGGCAACTGATGGGTGAGCCTGCCCGTCCTATGCAGCCCCCAGCACAGCCACCCTCAGGGCTGTGAAAGTGCAGTGGTGACTGCCCATGGGTGGGGATCTCAGTTCCACTGTTACCATCTGTGGGCTTGCGATTTCCAAATATCCGTCCCCGTCAATTGTGTTCACCCACCCCATGTGTCATACTCAGCCCCTGTATGCATCTTGTTTGTCTTGTCTGTTTACCTCCCAACCTACCTCCCCAAATATACCTACTTCCTCTACCTCATATTCCACTCTCACCTGGAAAAAAATAAAAGGGCAATCTGTTCCCACAAAAAAATTATGCCCCATACATAGCTGCCCATTTCGCCCACATGTCCGCTGGGAGGGTAAACTGATAATTATAATTGGCAGTACAACATACTTTGTTGTCCTCACCCCTCTCTCAGGGGTGGAAGGTTTCGAATTTCACTCCAGATTTATTGCATATGCACAGCTGTTGCTGGTAAAGAAATGGGCAGCTATGGACCTTTCCTACACTCGTCCTGCACATCCCAAGCTGGTTTCCCTACTGTCTTTCCCTCTTTGTGCCCCCTTTTTACCACTTTCCTATCTCCCCATTTTCTTTTTTTTCAAAGAAATTAGCGCGGGGGTTAGCGGGAGTAAGCACTTTTAAGCAGTAGTTAGCAGGTTTAAGCGAGTGTGCACATGTGTGTGCTTAGCTAACTATTGCTAAGCCGTCGCGCAACCCCCCCCAAACCTGCTTACAACTGCTTAAAAGTGCCTTAGTCACTCTGTATGTCAGGGCCCTTGTTCTGCTCAGCAGCAAAATAAAACATCTCTGTCAGTCTTGAACCCAAGACCTTGGACACACAAGACTGCATGAAGTAACAGTAAGCCACATCAGATATACAACAACTTGGTGCTGAAATAAATATATTATGCAATACAATGAGTGAATGTAAAGGAAAAATAGGAAGGCCATAACATAAGGCTTTTTCTTTGGATCTTTACCAGCAATTGTTGTGGAATTGCATTACATGACTGTGATAAGAGAAGGAGCCATTCTAGCAGCAAATAATGTTATAGAGGCACTTTACAACCCCCACACAGTATCATAGCAGGACAAACACTGGCATATCTGATTAGGGCAGAGGCCATACTTCCTAACTGTGTCTACTTTTCAGGGATATCCCTGATTGTGAAACATATTTTAACTGTGCCCCTCTGAATCCCTCTGAAAAGTACTGACGTTAGTCAGAAAGGTGGACAGACCACCTGGCTTGATAAACTAACAGGTACACACCAGTCCTTTACGTCCAGTAAGATAACATTCACACAATAATACATAATGCTCTCTGTATGTGTGCATCCCCCAAATTATAAATATACGTGTGTGTTTAGGGTCTACCAAGGATATAGGTAGGCATACTCAGTACTGGAATTGTCCAGTTTTCCTGAGAATCATGTGCTAATGTCAACAATAAAATACACAAACCCTGCAGAAGTGAGTACATTAATATGCACAGTATAACAGTTCACAAACAGTTCATGTGCCAAAAGAATACTTCTCAATAACTACTTTTGTATGGCAGTTAATTATATGAGTAGAAAAGAAACTACATAGTCACATAAATGTTGTGTAAGCATTTGTAGGGGTGAGTTAAACTCTACACTGATAGCTCTGTACTGGAAGAGGCAACAGTCAGGCCTGAGTACAACATGTACATCACTGTCTACACCTCTAGCTTCAGATATAAGAAGTATACCAACCTTTTGACTTACACAACAGTCTCCACAGCAAACAAGCATGGGCCCCACTCTGGAAATCTGAAAGGGCTATGCCTACATAACTTAGCAATTTATAGCATTGGGTTACTATGACATTGAGTACTGCAATTACCACACAGCAGGCTGTATGCATTTACCAAATGCTGGGCACCAATTGGTGCAGAGGGCATCACATGCACATGTGCAGATACCTATAAAAGCAGACTGTATTTGCTATCCCCACATGCAATCATTACACTGCACGTGATATACTGTCTACAAACCTTGAGATGAGTAAAAAAAAATATTACTTAATAAAACAAAAATTTAATTAAGTAAAACAAAATTACTGAATTACTAAACAAAAACATTAATTAAGTAAAAAAAAACTTAATTAATAACCAAAAAAAATTAAGTAAACGCAAACTTTACTTAATTAATACCAAAAAAAAAAATCGTAAAAAATTACACAGACGGACCTGAAAGTGACAAACAGGTATGTAACAGATATGTGGTTACCGGCAAGTAGCAGATGTTTATGAAAAGTACTGTACATACTTTGAAACATGCATATGTGGCAGCAGTAGGTATGTATGCACTGATGACATGCATAACAACTGCCATGGACAAATTAGTGTGCAGCGGTGTGCAGTGGGACATAATTGTGACATATGTAGCTCAGCATTAAATGTCAAACATCTGATCATGTTATCTATGTTCTGTACAATAGTGTGTATAATGGCTGTTTGGGGGAGTAGTGCAAACAGCTATATAAACCTGGATGTGACAGAGTAACACATGCATGATAGTCATATAATGTGTAGCTTAGCATTGGCAACTGCTGTACCAGGCTAGTATAGTAATGTAGCATTAGCAGCTATAAATACTCCCTGTAATATTACTGTTATGCACACATGTGACAACAGTTCAAGTTGTAGCAAGGCCCAACAGGTCATCTGTGAGATCTACAGACTTACAACAGTGTGGACCTTGTGTATGTATGGCACACACATATGGAGAGATATTTATTTGTCAGATATATTAGCATCTTAACATGTGCATAGAGCAAGGGACATACTGCAACTGTTTGTGAAGGGTGGACATATATATATGTTGGTGAAGGTTGTTATGCGTGTATTTTTATGTAGGTTGTAGTGTGTGGCAAACAAGACAACATACAGTGCTGGTATATGTTGTTTAAACGCTGTGGGTATGATATGTTAGGTTTTTAGTCTTCCAGACAGGGAGTCCTGCTAAAGATGCATGGGCAGAGAATACCTTCAATGCATTCTGCACATGACTGTGCAATATTAGTACATAACTGTATCCCTCTCAACCTTTGCATAATTGATATTCCCACCATGAATGGTGGACTGTGTATGTGCCTATATGTAAATCTATATGTACACCAATGGATGTTTATATGTACGCTCAAGCTCAATGTTGTAAATGTATTGCCATCCCTTTTGTTGGAAAACCCTGTACCCATGAACTACCACATAGGTGGTAGTCTACTCAACACCAAAAGTGTGATAAGAGACCACGGGACACAGGTGGACAGTAGTGTCCCTTTTGATAATCACAGTGCCACGCTAGTCATGTAAACTGTGTATGGTCCACATGTTATCAGGAAAGGTGTATCATCCATGGAAAAAGAGGTCAGTGTTCCACTCTACTCATCAGTCATAAAACCCATTATAGAGTACAATGGCCCTTTTGGTATGCACCTCAGAAGACATCTACAGCAACTGTAGACGCCAGGCACATACCTGACAAAGAGTGTTACCAGACTCAAACAGATGCCCCATGCAGACTGTCTTACAAAACCACAGCTATACTGTGTCACATATCGCCCACCCAGAGGCAACCTCTGCCTAACATACAAAGCTATGCCAAACCCACAGGTGTTGGACATGCTCCATGTAAACAGATGAAACTCCCTACAAGCTACACACTCTACTGAGCTAAACCTTGTAACATCAAAAAGCAGAACATGCCAGGGTGGTACATTCTCATCTCAGGCACATACCATACTCTGGAACTAACAACGTATCAATAGCAAAGAAAGTTCCTCATTAGCAGTCGTCATGAATAATCATGATGAATGGATGTGAGATAGGAAATACAACCCGGGAATCACCTCTGTGGCTCTGCATGACAGGGGCACATGAACCTAAATGACATGGGTGTTGAAGGGCAGGGTACCGTATGGCTAGGCTTCTATAGGCCCTACGGCTAATAGCCTATTAGCTACCTAGGACCTGATACACACACACATGTACTTGTTGCATTAATTGCTATGTGAGGTTGACTGAGTGTGATGGTGAATGTGTAGGTGAATGTGCCAACGATGTGTATATGTGTGATAGCCTAGTGGGAAACTATTTATCTCATGGTATGTAGTGTTCTAACTCTGATCCCCGCAAAATATATGTATTCTATTGCTAGGGAGGAAATGCAGTATGGCATACAGTGTGACGTAGTCCCATGGTGCTGACTGGAGTGTGCCATTGTAGGCTAAAGCAGTACATGTATGCTTATTGATTGTTAACACTAGTGACTACAAATCCCGTATGAACTGTAGTACTACCTGAAGCTGTAAGCCTACACAGCACAGTATGGAGTATATCCATTGCTTGGAAACAATGTTTTGTTTGTTACCTGTAGTCCTCACACATTACATACCTCAGGAATAAGGTTTTGTAAGTGCTGACACACCTGGGTTGCCATACCTTTGTGTCTTGTAGGTATGTCTGATGTGTGTGTGGGTATGCATGTAACATGGCCTCAGTTGTATGTGTGTTACAGGATATAAGTGCATATCTAGCAACATGTATAGTGTAGTACAGCGGTACGCCACCAATATTGATGAATGTGCACATATGTTACTTAGGGGTTTGCTATCAACAAGTAGTGTGGTGTACTGGTAGTACTGTAACTGTACTTTACAATCATTTCAATGGATGACATATTTCTGTATGCATTAGCTTCATATATACCTCCTGTGGCTAGGTGGTGCATTGTGTTACATACAGTGTGCCATGTACCGTTGTATAGTCTTATATACTGGTTTCACTTTGTTGCTGTGCAGAACATGGTTTAATATATAGAACGTGCCAGGCACTGTCAGGCAGTTGTGGGCTGAGCACTGATATGTGGTATTAAAAGTATGTGTCTACTGACAGCCAATAGGTTGCTATATATGGCATTTCATTGATATCTGTACTTTAGAATGTTAAGTGTACCACGTGACTTGCTCACAATTATTGTTTTATTGTCTTCCAGGGACATGTCTCACCATCGCAACCCTGCGTATTCCCCTGAAGAGGAGGAAATCATTATATCCACCCTAGTACAACATCACACCCTGCTGTTCACAGAATCAGCCAGGACCAGCATGAGCGTACTGCACTGTGGCAAGATGTTGTCCATCGGGTTAATCATGTAGGCATACATAACCGGACTTATGAGCAGGTGATTACTGCAGTGATTTAATTAGACATGTCCGGCAGCATGCCTCTGATGTCCACAGACAACAGCTTGCCACAGGTGGTGGTGCAGCATTACATCCGCCCCTCACCAGAGTGGAAGAGCTGCTCCTCAGTGTGGTGGCTCCTGGCCAACCACTACAACAGACATGTGTCATCATGGAGGCCGGAGTCACCCAGCAAGTTGACTCGGAGCGTGCAGGTAACATGGCATATCTGTATACTACTGTTAGCTCGATTGTTAGAACATGCATATGTCAGATGTGTACTGTGTATTTAGAAGATGTGGAGCCTGGTATTGTGCAATACTGATAATTTGGAACATAATCTGTATGCCTGTGACTGCCAACCGTTGTACTACTGTAAAATTGTATACTCACAGCAGCAATGCCATAGTTGTTGACACTGACAAACTGTCTCATATCCTTGTAGGTCCCTCTGGTGTGACAGCAAGACAGCATACACATGCTGGTGAGTGTTCTACATTTAATATAGCAAATAACATGTGCATGTCATAGATGAGTCATAAGCCATATACACATGTAAAACACCTACACATAATGCATGCTCTGCATGTTTTCTGTGGGACTATGCACATCCCAGTAACATGAGTAGCTGCCTCAAATGCATGCAATACACAGAGCATCCCAAACAATTGTGGTACACTGTAGTAGACATTGCATAGGCAGAGTCAATACACATGCATACAACATACACCACTTTGTCATACTCAGTATGTGTTAATATGATACACATGGCATATGGAGACACCTGCTGTAAGGTCAGACTCCAGTATCCCAAATGTCATCCACACAGCACACATACTATACCTGAGGGGTAGAGGCTTATCATGGGGCGGTGCAACACTCTTTAACACACAACACATTCATGTTAGGCAATGCTCCCTGTTGAACACCTTACATACCCATGTAACAACTGCCTGTGAAATAGTTAATGTAGCCACAGTGCAGCAGTTCAGGTACAGCAAGATAGTTGCCAGTGTGGCACACATTAGTGGCCTTGAGTGACCACATGATGCTGCCTGATGATGGCTCATGGTACTACACTACATCCAGTTACAGTGACTACAGTACTACACATAGCATTCATTGCTATACACCTGACAGTTGTGTGCATCCAGCCATGGTATGTATACGTGTGAGTGATGGTACACAGGACATTGAAAAGCATTTCATACTTGCACAGCAATGTTGTGTTCATGTACACATTGTGTTCCAGGGTGAGGCCAATCATTGAACAACACACATGCATCAAAGACATGTATACTGTTATTAACAGTGACTCTCTACACTCACACTGCATGCTGTTGAACAAAACACATCCTGCATGCTGACACGTGTGATAGGACTCTTTGGCTTGTGATACTGTACTCCACCATCAACCACCAATGAGTATGTTCTGGATTGCTGTGTGTGTGTGTGTCTGTGTGTGTGTGTGTGTGTGTGTGTGTGTGTGTGTGTGTGTGTGTGTGTGTGTCTACTTTAGTGAGTAGTGTATTTATGTTCATGTGTGCATGTGTTCATGTCTTCATGTGTGCATGTGTGCATGTGTTCCTGTCTTCATGTGTGTATGTGTGCATGTGTTCATGTGTTCATGTGTGCATGTGTTCATGTGTGCATGTGTGCATGTGTTCATGTGTGCATGTGTTCATGTGTGCATGTGTGCTAACATCATGTACAGATTGTAAAGTGTGTTTCCTGTCTTCCTCTCACAGGTGCTGAGGTTGTATTGGTTGAGTGCAGCAGGGAACCTGAAGTCACTGCCACAAATAGTGGGAATGATGGTACATGTGTTGTGGCACAGGCAGGTTTGACAGGGTCTGTTGTTGGTCGACCAATCGACAATACACATATTTCCACCCCATCTATGAGTACATTCATACTGCCAATACATCCCTCATCATCAATGGCCTTAGCTGAGGGACAGCATACAATAGACATTGACCAGGATAGTGTGGTATCTATGGCACATGCATCCCCTCACAGCAGCCATACCCAGATTCCTGGAATGGTACCACATAGGCAGATGCCCAGGGGTTTTCATGGGAGCACTGCTGGTCGTAATGCCCCTGGCAGATGTGCCCCCACAGGTCTTACAACCTCAGGTATGTTCCAGGCTGTAATGCAGGCACAGGTACGTATGGAATGGTACACCAGACAGGGACTAAGGGCGCAGAGGGCCCATAACACCGCTATCAATGACAGTATCCGTGACCTTGCCGGTGCCGTCCGTAATTACACCAAGGTCATTGATAGACGTTGGGGGGAGACATTAAATGTCTTCCGCAATGTCATGTCCATGTGCCAGGACAGTGCAGGATGGCTGAGACGTTGATGTGGATGTATGCCAGCAACATCATCGGCTGGCAGTCGTTGCAGATGACACACAAGTCACAGCCACTCCCGTAGTGACAGTACCAGCCCCAGCAATGTTGGGGCTGGGCTGTCAATAGACCATCATAGAAGACCACGTGCACGTGGCTCTGGCCAGTCCCAGCAGGAACATGGGTCCAGTCAACATCCCTCTGCCTCTGATGATAGTACCCAGTCTGGGTTAGTACCCGATACTGTCTGTGGCACCCCTGCCAGGCACAGGTACTGTGTCCGTAGCCAGATACGGTGATCTGTACAGCCTGGCAGGTACAGTTTGTGGCTGTCCCACAACCTCCCATATATGGCAGCCACATGGTGGAACTGTGTGCATGCAGACACACACTCATAAACCAAAGACCTAGGGAGAAAACATACACACACATTACATCAACATTGACCTATGCTGTACTGTTGTCCCTCACACACACACACACACACACACACACACACACACACACACACACACACACATACATGTCGATTGGATGGGTCACTGTCAGGCTTTGGCAAACCAAGAACACACCCTGTGCATATGATGAAACTGTGCCACCTCCTGTCATCTGTAACATTGATGCAGGAACAGGCTAACATGGTGCTGATGCACAGGGTGACTTTATAGCAGTGTAGCAATGTTAGCATGTTGTCAACAGTAAGTGTAATTATATCCATGTAGGTATATCTGAGCAGGCATGATGCATTAAAGCTATGATTATCAGTGTAGCATTGTTTAAACCAGTGTTAATTCTAAAAATGTATTGTCCACCCATGTGCCACTTGGCTGATGTGTGTAGTTCTGGCAGCATGTGTTGGCGAGTGGACAATACGTGTGTGATGTGTGCAGTACAGATTTGCAGGTGTACATTTGTGAACATGGTGGAGGTGCACTGTCTGCATGTACGTGCATAGTGGACACATGGGAAGGGTGACATGCCCTGTATTACACAGTGTTAACACTTCATAGTTTCTATTGGTGGCCAGTATGCATTTTACTACAAATATGTTTTAACTTGGGTACACGTGTGTATGACGTGGTTTGACACTATGCTGTGGGTGATACTGTTACTATCTGTCATTGGTTTGCATTCTGGGAGTATACACAACCTTAACAGCCTGACTATAACCAATTGTTAGATGATGTCTTGACAACTGACACACAGATGTAGGAAACTCAGTAGCATTTGGATCCTTCCGGTACTATACTATACCAGTAACCAGTGGTATTGACCGCCACCTATTCCTGGGACCACTCCTGTTTGGCATGTAGCCCTCTTAGGTACAAGCAAACACACTAGGGATATGTCCGTCCACATCTAGAAATGCATACAGTGGCCTACAATGCATTCTCTGGATGAGACACTTATCCTCCACAAGGGTATCATACAGGCAGATACCTGTTGTCCAACCCATGCTGTAAAGCTATAAGCCAACTATAGCATAGTCATTCACATTTACTAAACATAGTATCCCAACAGTACCACATAGGTAGTAGCCCCCAACAGGTAGAATGGGTACCGATGTGTACATAAAGCCAAGTGTTATGTCATCTGTCCTTTGGTATTCACATTTCCAAAGGTATTCTGAAGTCCCTCGGTGTATCACATAACCAATAAGGGATCTGTATGCATATCCTCAAAGTTGTTGTACACCTATAATGAATGTCCATTATTGACAGACTTTGTTGTGTTTGAACATGTCTGAAATATACCCTAGGCATGAACTCTCACTCACAATATTCTATACAAAACTGCCATGGGTGTATGTGACACAGATGACCTAGGCCACAGATCACTACAGTGGCTGGCCTTGTCACAAACATACATATGTGACCTAAGGTCTGAGAAGCAACAGTACAATCTGTCAAAGGTAACAGATGTATTCATGTGGAAAGAAGGCTTCACACCTATGAACTAATTGAGGTCACATGTACATATATGTATTTGCCACACAGATACCTGAAGTGTGCATTGCACATACTGTTGTTTTACTGATATGTCATTCAGTAGTAAAAGCAAAACCTACAACACATTGACAAACAGTGTCACACACACACACACACACACACACACACACAGGATTCAAACACCTACCTAACTATGTTATGATACTAGGGAAGTACGCATTAACATAATGCACTATATGTTTTACTGGGAGTTTTCATTTCCACTGCTATATTTGTGGGATGCTGACATCATCAGACTTGCCAAAGTGGAATATACTACTTTTAAGGTGTTTTCCTAGTCTCCAAAAAGGGCACTCCTCTCAAAGGAAATCACACATAAACATACACTCCACACACACACTCAGCAATTACAGGATTCAAACCCCTACCTAACTATGATACTAGAGAGAAATGCATTAACGCGATGCGCAACATGCTTTATTGGGAGTTGTCATTTCTACTGCTATATTTGTGGGATGCTGACATCATCAGACTTGCCAAAGAGGTATATACCTCTTTTAAGGTGTTTTCCTAGTCTCCAAAAAGGGCACTCCTCTCAAAGGAAATCATACACCCCCCACACACACTCAGCAATTGCAGGATTCAAACCCCTACCTAACTATGTTATGATACTAGAGAAATACGCATTAACATGACACGCTATATGCTTTACTTGGTGATTTCCTTTCTCCTGCTATATTTGTAGGATGCTGACATCATCAGACTAGACATGGTAATGTGTGTGCACTTTGTTTTATGCAATCCCAGGACTGAGCCATGGGGGACAGCAGGTGTTACCAGCTTGAACAGGACTCCACAATTCTTAGCTTGTGTGATCTATCTGTGCCCCAATTGCCAATCCATCATATGACAATACATATTTATGCACAGGTTGTTGATTTTGTGGATACAACATATGTCTGGGATGTTGGAAAATGGGTATTCAAAGTCTATGTGGGGCGTGTGTAGCTTATTTCAATGATGTATGTCCTGGGTGGCTGCCTTGCAAACAGTCTAGCAGGTTTGAGAACCATGATCTGCCCATGACCAAACCAAAGTTGGTAGGGATGTGTGTTTGTAGGCTTCCATTAGCTCTGTTTATGACTTCAATCATGATGGACTCCATGGCCTTGCAGATCAAACTTCATAGGCTTATAAAACTATAGTTCCCATGGTCTGTTGTGCACCAACACTTGTGGAGTGTGCCATATGTTGCTGTAACCCATTCCACAGTTTCATATCCTGTAGAGAGGGTGAGGCTCAACAGACTGTTCAGGTGCAGGGTCTGTTTGTTCTGCAGTAGACTTATGACACATATAGGGAAACAATGTAATCCAATTGATGCCATGTTTTCAGCTTTGGAAGGAGCTGTTTACCCATTCTACATGTGATATCTCCTGGTATGATGATAGGGCCTTTTGTCAGTGGGAGGTGGGTATGTATGTATGGGCCTGTCTGACAGGATGTTGACATTGTCAGTCATTTACAGTTGGCCCTGACTCAGGACATACATGAGTGTACATTGCTATTTATGACATAGCTGAAGGAAATCTTTCCATAACCTGGATTGGATAATGTTTGGAGTGCACATTGTTTATTGATGATACTGATTGCAGATTTTTTATCTTCTTTGCTTTCCCACTTTCTATGAACAATCTAAGTATCTGTAGTACATATTTAATTATGACAGGGTTCAAAAATATTATATATGTGTCTGTTGTCATATAACTGTGTGCACAAGGCAGGATTGGTGAATAGTGAGAGGTTCCTGGGTTAACACATGCAACTGCCAGATATGTGTGGCCCACTGCTGTACTCAGATATGGCCTAAGTGTGTGAGCATGCCCAGTTTGGCCTTTCAGTATTTTGTTGCCTGACATTTGCCTCATTTATTCGTGTGTGAGCATGCCCAGTGTGACCTTTCAGTATGTTGCTGTCTGAAGTCCACTACATTTGTTGACGTGTATGAATACGCCCAATATTAACATTTATACTCCTGTATTTTTATTGCAGGGCTCACCTTTGTGTCATAACTCGACAGGGATTATGCTGTGCCTATAGGGTTTCCATGAGACACTTTGCATAGACTTATCAACATTTCTTCATACAGGCTGACCAGTGAAATACTGTCATGGTTTAGTAGTTCAGTACTGTGACTTTAGTGCACGTTACCCTGGGTTTGAGGACTGTCACTGCTTTATATTTTCATACTGGGCAGACCAGACTGCTTAAGGAGCAGTAAAGCAAATATGAGCATGTTTACCTGCTTTTGCTCAACTATGCCCAACTTTGACCAAACTTGCCCAACATTTCTCGATGTTAACCAACACTGCTGAACGTTGCCCAATATTGCTCAACATTGCCCAATGTTGTGCTAGTTAGTGTGTGCAATTTTGTTTACATATACTAAATAGTGGTAAAAGCTGTTTAGCACTGCTTTATATTGCTTAAAACATGGCAATCATGCCTCAGGTGGTGCTGCAGGGCTGCCTATGCCGGATGCAATAGTACACTCCCTATACATGTTTGACAACAGGTAGTGTCAAGTTAGGCATCCGTTTTACTATATGTGCGAGTCAGAGAGAGGTATCATTTCCAGGGTTCCTACTGAGCCAGTGTATGTGCTATGCGTTGCCTCTTTGCCAAGGCCAAAACATACTGGGCACACCTCCTTCTGCCTACTGGGGCAGGTTCAGGTTGTTCCTCCTCCGATTCACGCTCTGCCTGTGATGGCCTTGGCAATGGCGGGGGGCTGTTTGACCCGGCCCTATGCTGCTCCTGCTGCATCTGTTTCTGCAGGATCATATTATGTATCAGAGCACATACCATGACAATTTGGGTACATGTAGTTGGTGAGTACTGCAAGGCTCCACCAGATGTGTCCAGGCATCGGAACCATGACTTGAGCAGCCCAAACACACGCTCGATTAGATTTCGTGTTTGTGTGTATGCCTCATTATGGCATTCCTGTTCAGGTGTGTGTGCATTTCTGATGGGTGTCATCAGCCACGGCTCTAGTACATATCCAGCATCCCCCACTAGGTGACCATGAGGGATGTCCCCATTGGCAAATGTCTGGTACAGCTGTGTCAGATGCCAGATATGGGAATCATGGTAGCTTCCAGGGCAGCCAGCACACACATTCAGTATTATGTCCTGGGCATCACACATGACCTGGCAGTTGATGGAGGGGAAGCCCTTGTGGTTAAATTAGGCCCTACCCTGCTCACCGGCTGGTGCTTTGATGCATATATGCGTGCAGTCTATTGCACCCACTACCTCAGGGTATTCTGCTATTTGCTGGAAAAGATGCATATTGCTGGCCAATACCTCACGGGAATTGGGGAAATATACATGATCACCGACGTGCTGACATGGCATTCAGGAACTGGTGCAGTACCCTGGATGCTGATGCCTGTGAAATCCCCATCATATCACCAGTTGGTCTCTGGAAGGTACCTGTTGCTAGTATTCTTAGGCCAGCACATACCTTGGTTTCCACTGGGATGGGTTGCCATCTGTTGGTTCTGTGTGTGAGGCGTGGCCTGCACAGCTCAACAATTCACTGCATAAGGTCTCTGTCCACTCCCTGGTAGGTTACCCTGGGCCTGTACACTCTTCTCCGTCTCCTCACTGTGGGTTGCTCAGCAGCATTCGCATTGTCACCACCCTCAGCATGTTGCATATGTCGCCTTATAACAGCAATGGCAGCCCCTAACATTTCTTTGTCTCAGTAAAGCTTTTTAAGTGTTGTAGTGTTTCTGAGGAAAATATGGTGGAAAATTGTTTGCAGAGTTTTAAGTGCTGGGCTGGGCTGGGCTAATGTACTGCCTGTGTAATTGCCTGATTCTGATTGTTTTCACCTGCTAGCAATGCTAGTTCTCCTTGGTTACCTTCCTACGATTTGTTGTGCTTCCTTTTCCCTTTCTGTTTCCACAGGGGGCAGCACCACGCAAACAAGCGCACACCAGCTCACATGCACGCATACGTGCTTACACAGCCTAACACTTGCTGACTCCTGCTTGTACGTGTGCACACAGGCGCAAATGCGCTTACATAGATTTCAACAACCTTACACATACTTACTACGGCTCAAACGCGTGCACACAGGCGCACACGCGCATACACAGTCTTACTCGGATTTACACACGCACACCCGTGCGCAAACATGTTGCAGGCACTTCAACAAGAAACTTTAGTGTTATCCATGGCATACACCTTCAATTTCTTGGCTTTAGCTAGGATACCTGTTGACACACCTCTTCCAGTGTTGAGTAACTGACAGCGAACACATGCCACTCTGCTCCAATGAGCTTACATTCTTTCATACATACCTCCTCATGATGTCACCTATCTTCTAATCTGATACTCCCCTTATCCTACTCTTACACTCCACAGACTTTGCTCATTTGCCATGTAAAATTGGGATTCACTATCCTTACCCTCATTTGCATAGGATTGCCTACTAATGCTTGGTTACATCTCTTAGAATGAGCTTCCCCCCTTAGCAACCTCTACTCAGTTGCCATGTTGTCTTCAGCCTGCCATTCACTTGCATGGCAGTTGAATATTTTGAATAAAATCGCTATTTGTGGCTTTTATTTTTTTTCATTGTTTTTAGAGCGCAGCACTTTTGCGCGGCACTGCGCTATGCATAAGTTCGGAGATCGAGATAAAAAAAATTATTTTTTTTTATTTTGCAATGGGTAAAATTGCCAATGGCCATATATTTGGCCATTGGCATGCTTCATCAACTGGATGCATCCTTTATTTGGAGCTGTCATGGCTCCATTTTGCTATTTGCAGAACAGTACTCAGTTGACAACGGAGTACATTTCTGCAAATAACACTACTCTTACTCGGACAGGTTAGGGCTTCCTGGATCACAAATTTAGCTCATTTACATAGCTTTTGGCAGCAAATGAGGTAAATTGCATAACCTAGCCCTGTCCGTGTAAGAGTCGTTTTAGGAGCTCTCTTGCACGCCCCTGCCAGCTGTTCCTGGATCGCTCGGCAGACATGTTGGCTGCATGGAGTCTTACTCTACTCTTAGACTCCGTGCAAGCCTTCATGAATCCGGCCCATAATAATTTTCTTTCTTAGGTAATACCACTGTATAATAGCAGTGACTTATACCTGCTTGTGGGTTATGTAGGATTAAGTTCACAAAAAGAAGTGCTTGGTCTTATAAAATTAAATAGTCTACAACAAGAAAATCCTAGAATTCCACTGCAGGTGACTATAAAGTTTATTTTCAAGCACAGGACATACAGACCAGTTTTGGCAAAAGTACTGGTGATCAAACTGCACCAGATATTAGTAAGTCCTGCATTAACACATAACCTTGTTTCTTAATTACTGTTAAAAATATGCATTTTTTTAAATTTGTTAGATAAGGAAGGGCATGCACTAAAATGGAATATTAAGTTTAATAATCTATTTATAGAGTAGAAGTTCATATTTTTGAAAATCTTGCAAATATTTTATTGTGATATTTATGGGTACCTATTTAGAAACAATATTCCCCAGGATTTACTAATCTTCCCTGTAAGACTAGATTAGTCTTACACAGAAACGCCAGTCTAAGAGTATGACAGCAGCGGCCATGCATATTAATGAGGGCGTGCTACCTCAACTCTAAAGCTTACACGGAGCATGGACGAGTGTAGGGGGCATGTCGGACTGCCGATCAGTCCAAAAATATACGCCCCTGCAATGACGAAACTCGAGAAATGTCGAGTTACATGAGCGAGTCCGCTCACATGTGTACATTGTAACACTGCACTCCCCCATATGTTAAACCTCGTACAAATTTAAAAATTAAAAGAAATTTTTTTTTGTTTTATTACCCGATATAGCTGCCCATATTTGCACGTGTTTGAGTGGGTTTGCCCATTACTTAGTACAGTTAGCAGCTTAGATACCGAAGAGGATAATAAGAAAAATATATGCAAATTAAGCAAAATAGCGATAGCGTAGTGGTTAGTGCCATCACACAAAGAGGAGGCATTCTCAGTTCGAGTCCCACTACTGCACGTTCCATTTTCTGTTGGAAATCTGTATACAAAAATATTTCCTGACATTTATCATGTATAAGTTTTGTAAAAAGCATTCAAATGTTATATGTAGTAGTGAACGAATTATATATATATGAAGGTAAAATGGTTATGCATTCTGAGGCATGAGTAACTTATTTTAAGCAATATGAAGCACTGCTACGCACATTTTAGCAGTATTTAGCATATTTAAAACCAATTGCTCATAGATGAGCACCGCGTTAACAAGCACAATGTCTTTGCGCGTAGCTGTGCACCGCACTAACCAGTGCAACATCAGCCAACATTGGGCAATGTTGGGCAAAGTAGGGCAAAGTTGAGCAAAGTTTGCTAAACATGACAATACCTCCTTTACTGTACCTTAACCATTCAGGTCTGGCCAGTAGGAAAATAAAAAGCAGTGATAGGGCTCGAACTCAGGATACTGTGCACTATAGTCAAAATACATAACCACTAAGCCATGACAGCATTTCATAACCATGCACTTTCAACAGACACATATCTATCAAAGGAATATTAAACATTGCCAGCATCAGCTAAGCAGGTGTGCCTACAGCTGAGTTTTTTCAAAACTGGCCATTCACAAATAAGTGCGGGAAATGAGGCATATTTAAGCTCCACAGGTGGGAATACTTGCCATAAATGGTTGTAGCTCCCTTCTGCAGTCAGCATGTCTGGTGTTAGAGAAGGCACTAGATTCCAAGCGCAATGCTGGGGCATTGAGGAGTCCAAAGTATTGGTTTGGCTCCTTATCCACAATCATGAGGAAAGACTCCTGTGGGGCCAGTACCAGGGCACCCAATATAAAAAGGAGGCCTGGAACAGTCTTCTCATGATCTCACCAGTGCCACTGGCATTCCATGGACTGGTGAGCAGGTCAGGCACCATTATTCTGACCTGAAGCGATGTAAGGAGGATCAACTGGACCGTGCGATGCCTAATTCCCTAGTACTGAGTAAGTAGCCATTGTATTAAGTAGTTAAGAATTGCTATGCTTGTCTATACTATGGATAGGTATGTCTCAATATCACTGCATTTACTTCACAGCTGCAGGTGTCTGGGCTATGAATCAGCAAGCCCATAAAGATAGGTTGCAAAAGCTGCATCAGGCAAGTTAGTAATTATTCTGCATGTACTGTTATATAAAATAAATGAGAGAGCCTTCAAAAAGTGTTTTAACCCAATAAATAAAGGTGTAATAATCCTTTAATAAATGTATAAATCCTGGAGTACATCTGTGTCATTTTCTTTGATATGTTGCTGTACTGTTTCATTTTACAAATAGTACTGTTGTATTAAGCAGTGTTAACCCACACTTGGGTAGGCCCATATAACATGGATGAAGGGAGTGCTAGTAGCTTTTATGCATATTTACAGCCCTCAACTGTTGGTTCATGCCCAGCATGTACAGGTTAATCTGGCACATGAGTAGCTTGGTATTGTGTTCCACAGAAATGTCAGTGTGCTGCCAAAAATGTAGGGAGCTGTTAACATATAACTGATACTTTCACCTGAACATAGCTCGATAATTATATGAAAGTAGAGCAGTCAGTGTACCATCTTAGCAGTAGTGTGTGTGAGCAACTCTCAAAATATGTAGCAGTAACATCTGCATCTTGGACAGTTTGTATGTAAGATACAGCTCATGTATATAATGATCTAGCAAAATCCAATTGCACAATATAAGGTCATTGGGTAGTGTAATAATACATGAAAGGGACATATAACTGCAGTTAATTGGAATGTAGTGAAAATTAGAAGGATATATATAAGTTGTTAATTGAACTATCCTTTTCCTCCCTACTATATGTGCACAAAAAGTGCAATTCCACACCTCAATCGGTATGTCTAATCTCAAAACATTTGTTGGGACATATGTCCTATTGGTTTATAAATATTTGCATTTATTTCTATGCATGTGCCCTGTTAAAATACCACAATATTGGTGGCCTGTTGCCATCAATTCAACCTGCATGCTGTTGTAATGTCCACTATTGTTCTATATATGCATGTGTTATGCTTGCTTTTCAACCGTTGAAAATCTGGTGTGTTGGGTTAATGGGAATACTAATGCATGCTGTTATAACTAATTGGGAATGCTGTTGACTGTTACTAACCCATATCTTTATTAAACCCTCCAAAACATAGTTCGTATGGGAAGGCCGGTCCCAGCGGACCCACCTGTCCCACCTCAGCTGGCCATGGCACCTGGCACCAGCAGGTCCGGTGCCCAGCCTGGGACCTCCTCCTCTATTGGCCCTGTGCCACCTTCAAGTGGAAGCACTGCAGGGAATGGGGCTTGGCCCCCCTGTGCAAGCGTGGGCAGAGGAGGGCCACCTATCACCCTTTGAACGATCTGGGCTGTGGTGCATAGAGAGATTGAACGTTCTGTTGCATAACCTCTATGCCAGCTTGAGGCACAATTGGCACAACTCCCGGTCAGCCTGCCCCTCCTACACAGCCCCCAGCACAGCCACCCTCTGGACTGTGAAGGTGCAGTGGTGACTGCCCATGGGTGGGGACATGAGTCCCACTGTTTCCATCTGTGGGCTCATGGGCTTGCGATTTCCAAACATCCCTCCCCATCAAAGGTGTTCACCCACCACATGTGTCATATACCACCCCTGTATGCATCTTGTTTACACATTCCACCACATTCCACTCTCACCTAAAAAAAGAGGGCAATCTGCACCCAAAAAAAAAAATATGCCCCATACATAGCTGCCCATTTTGCACACATGTCCACTGAACACATAAAATGTAATTTATTTGGCATTACAACATACTTTGTTGTCCTCACTCCTCTCTCAGGGGTTGAAGGTTTCATATCTACCTCCAAATTTATTCCATATGCACAGCTGTTGCTGTTAAAGAAATGGGCAGCTATGGACCTTCCCTACACCTGTCCTGCACATCCCGAGCTACTTTCCAAACTGTCTTTCCCTCTTTGTGCCCCTTTTTCACCACTTTCCTATCTCCCCATTTTTCTTTTCTTTCAAAGAAATGAGCACGGGGGTTAGCAGGAGTAAGCACTATTAAGCAGTAGTTAGCGGGTTTGTGAGAGTGTGTGCTTGTTTGTGCTTAGCTAAGCATTGCTAAGCATCACACAAACCCACGCAAACCTGCTTACAACTGCTTAAAAGTGCCTTAGTTACTCTGTATGTGTGGGCCCTTGTTCTGCTCAGGAGCAAAAGAAAACACCTCTGTCAGTCTCGAACCCCGGACCTTGTACACACTACACAACATGAAGAACCATTTAGCCACGGTAGATATACAAGTTGGTGCTGAAATAAATATATCATGCATCAGAATGAGTGAATGTAAAGGAAAAATAGGAATGCCATACCACACAACTTGTTCTGTGGATCTTTACCAACAGTTGTGGGATTACATTACATGACTGTGATAAGAGAAACAGCCATTCTAGCAGGAAATAATGTTACACAATCACTTTATAACCCCACACAGTATCACAGTAGGACAAACACTGGCATATCTGTTTAGGGCAGAGGCCATACCTCCCACCTTTCCCTAATTTTCAGGGATGTCCCTGATTTTGACACAAATTTTAGCTCTGTCCCTCTGAATCCCTCCTAAAACTACTGACTTTGGCCAGAAAGGTGGTGAATTACACTTAATGAATAATGACAATAATTAAGAGTTAGACACTTCTTTTACTTCAGAAAAGGTCTATTAATTCATATGCTCTGATTCTCTCAATGTTTTAACTTAATGGCACTAATATTTTAAAGGTGTTCCTGACTTTTCCTTTACTTTTCCCTGAGTCTGTTCAAATATGTACCTGAGTGTTTGAGAGGTCTGGCAGAGGCAGAAACACAGAGGCATATCAGCCTTTCTGCTGTTACACACTGTGCAAATAGCTTTAGAAGGAGTTTCGGAAGCATACCCTTATGTAGGAATACAACACTGAAATACAAATGGATGTAGCCATGTACTGGTAGCAACCAACTGTAACAATGCCATTGCTCTATTGCTGAAAAGAACTGTGTGGTGCACAGACAAAAAAATTAACGGCTATTCTCTGGCTACCATATGGATAGGTCCACAGTTGGGAGTTACTTAGACAGACTACTTGCCTTAATAAACTAACATGTACACGGCAACCCTGTAAGTCCAGCAAAATAAAATCACACAATAATACTTACACTCTCTGTACTTCTGCACTCCTACCCAACTGTAGAATATACCTGTGTGTGCAGGGTCTACCAAGGATGTAGGTAAGCATACTCACAGTACTGAAATGTGTCCAGTTTTTCTGAGCAGCTTGTGCTAATGTCAACACTAAAAAAGCACAAACTGTTTAGAACTGAGTAAATGAATATTCACAGTATAGCAGTTCACAAACAATTCTTGTGCCAAAGGAATACATCTCAATAGCTAGCTTTGTATGGCAGTTAATTGTAAAAGTTGAAAAGAAAGTACATCTTTCCATATATCTTGGGGTAGCATTTTGAGGGGTGAATACATTTCTACACTGACAAGTGGGTATTGGAAGCAGCAACATTAGGTATGAGTACAAAATGTAAATTTCTGGCTACACCCCTGGCTTCTGATATAAGAACGATACCAACCTTCTGTCTTAAACAATGATATCCACAGAAAACAAGGATAATCTCCATCTTGGAAAGCTGAAAGGGCTACACCTACCTGAGTTAACAATTTATAGTACTGGGTTGCTATGGCAGTGATTACTGCAATTACTACACAGCAGGCTGCATGCATTTAGCAAGTGGTGGCCACTAATTGGTGCAGAGGCCATCACATGCTCATGTGCAAATATCTACAAAAGCAGCCTGCAATCTCTGCCAACAAACTCAATCACTCTATTGCAGAGACTGTCAGGGAGAGAGAGAGAGAGAGAGAGAGAGAGAGAGAGAGAGACAGAGAAAAGGAAAAAGAAAAAGAAATATTACCAAATCATATAAAGGAAAGGTATGTGACACATATGTATTTACTGGCATGTAGTAGATGTTATTGAAGAAAAGTCTACATAATGTGACCCATTCATATGTGGCAGCAGTACTTATTTATGCATAGATGTTCTGCTTAACTACTGCTATGGATAATACAGTGTGTACCTGTGGGCAGTGGGACAAACCTGTGAAATGTGTAGCTCAGCATTAAATGTCAAAGATCTTATCCATGTTATCTGTGTTCTGTACAGTAGTATGGCCAATGGCTGTTGGGGGGATTAGTGCTGACATTATATAAACATGGGTGTGACAAAATAACACATGCATGATAGTCATATTAAAGTGTAGCTTAGCAGTGGCAACTGCTGTAGCAGTCTAGTATGCTTATCTAGCATTTGTAGCCATATATACCCCCCTAATGTTAGTGTGTGTTCATATGTGACACCTGTTTGTGTTGTAGCAAGGCCCAACAGTTCAGCAGTGATGTCCAGGGAATTACAACAGTGTGGACCTTGTGTGTGTATGCCACACACATGCAGAGAAATATATATGTGTCATATATATTCACATCTGTATATGTGCATAGAGCAGGGGACATATTGCAACTGTTTGTGAAGGGTGGAGATATATATGTTGGTGAAGGTTAGTATGGGCAAATTTGTATGTAGGTTTTAGTGTGTGACAAACAAGACAGCATACAGTGCTGGTATATGACATATGGTGGTTAAACACTGTGTGTGGTTTGTTCAGTTTGCAATGTTGAAGCCAGTGAGGCCTGCTAAAGCTACCTGGGCTGTAAACACCTTCAATGCATTTATCCCAAGACTGTGCAATTTTATTACATTACTGTACACCTCACATCCTTTGCATAATTGATATTCTCACTATGAAAGGTGAAATGTATATGTGCCTACATATATATGTATATGTACACCAATGGATGTGTATATGTGTACATATATATATATAGTTATATATACTCATACACACCTATATCTACTTGTTGTAATAGATTCTCTGTACTGTTAACTGACTGTGATGGTCAATGCGTTTGTGAATACATCAAAGATATGTATTTGTGGGATAGCTTAGTGGGGAACTGTTTATGTCATGGTATTATGGGTCCTTGCTTTGATCCTAGCAAAAGCTGTGTATTCTGTTGCTAGGCAGAAAAAGTGCTATTGCATACAGTGTGATTAAGTCCCTTGGTTTTTACTAGGGTGTGTCATTGGAGGCAAAAGCACTACATCTATGATTATTGATTGGTACCAATGTTGAATCCAAATCCTGTGTGTACTGTAGTATTACTTGAAGCTCTGGGCCTGTACAGCAAAGTATGGTGTATGTCCACATTGCTTGCATCCACTGTTTTGTGTAGTCCCTGTATTCATCACAGATTACATTTCTCAAGATTAAGGTTGTGTAAGTACTGACACACAGTACTGTATAGTACACACTGAAAGCTTATCTGGGTTGTCATACCTTTGTGTCCTGTAATTATGTCTGATGTGTGTGTGGGTATGTCTGTAACATGTCCTTTGACATATGTGTGGTAAAACATATAACTGCGTATCTAGCAACATTCATAGTGTACTACAGCAGTATGCGACCTATATTCCCAATTGTGCACATATTTTGGACACGGGTTTGCCATTAACAAGTTTTGTGGTATAATAGTAATACATTTACTGGACCTTACACTCATTGTGATGGATGATATGTTTCTTTACACATCAGCTTGATGTATATCTGCTGTGGCTAGGTGGTGCATCATGTTGCATACAGTGTGCCAGGTACTCTTGTATAGTCTTATATAGTGATTTTATTTTGTTGCTGTGCAGAACATGGTTCCTTAGACTGAGAGTGAGCCAGGCACTTCCAAGCAGTTGTGGGGTGAGCAGTGATAAGTGGCAGTTAAAGTGTTTCACTCTCGGTTAGCTAATAGGTTGCTATATATTGCAGTTCAGTGATATCTATACTGTATAATGTTAAATGTGCGATATGACTTGCTCAGACATATTTTCATATTTATTACTTCCAGGGATCATGGCGCATCACAGGAACCCCAGTTACAGTAGTGCTGAAGATGACATTATTACTACCAGTATGATTCAGCACTACAGTCTCATGTTCGCACGAACCAGCCAGGACCAGTAGGACTGTACTGCAATGTGGCAAGATGTTGTCCGCAGGGTAAATGAAGTAGGCCTGCATAACCAGACATATGAGCAGGTACGCCACCACTGCAGTGATCTTCTCAGACGTGTCCATCAGCATGTTGCTGATGTGCAGAGACAGCTTGCAACAGGAGGTGGTGTTAATATCCATCCCCCCCTCACCAGAGTGGAAGAGCTGCTCCTGAGCCTGGTGGCACCTTCCCAACAACAACAGCAGCAGACATACACCATGATGGAGATTGGAGCCACTCAGCAAGCACACATGGAGCATGCAGGTAACATGGCATATCTGTAGACTACTATTATCTGTATTGGTAGATCATGCATATGTGGGATCTGGATTGTGTCGTTAAAAGATGTGGAGCCTGTTGTTGTGCAATACTAATCATTTGGAACATAATCTGTAGCCCTGTGAATGTAAACTGTCGTTGTACTGTAAGGTTGCAAACACACAGTAGCAATGGCACAGTTGTGGCCACTGACAGACTGTCTAATCTCTATGTAGGTCCCTCTGGGGTGACATCAAGGCAGCTGACAGATGCTGGTGAGTGTGTTCTACATTTATTATTGTAAATAAAAAGTGCATGTCATAGTTAAGGTGTAGGCCATGTACACATGTAACACACCTACCCATAATGCATGCTGTGCATGTTTGGTGTAAGACCATGCACATCTCACTAATGTGATTAGCTGCCTCAAACACATGCAATACCAAGACCATCTCAAACAAATTTGGCTATACTGTAGTGGCCATTGGATAGGCACAGTTGATACACAACATGCACATAACATACACATCTATGTCATACACAGAGCTTTTTAACATGCTACACATAAAGGATTACCAAACCCTCTGTAAAGACACACTCCAGTATCCAAAATCTCATCCACACATTACACATAATATACCTGAGTGGTAGAGGCCTATCATGGGGCATTTAAACACTCTGCAACACACTACACATTCATGTCAGGGAATGCTCCTTATTGGCCTCCTTACAAACTAACATTACAACTGATTGTGAAATGGTGAATGTAGCCAAGGTAGTACAGTTCTGGTACAGCATGAGTAGTGCTGGTTTGCGAAGCAATTGTAGCCTTGAGTGACCACATGATGCTTCATGATGATGGCCTATGGTACTATACCCCATCCAGTTATTGTAACCACAGTACTACACATAGTTTTCATTGCTATATACCTTGCTATACATCTTAATTTTGCATGTGTGCACACATATGCACCTCTAAACAATATGCATACCAATCACCATTTGCACAACTGACACATATATGTCTTGTGATGCTATCTAGGTCATATGACACACATTGGGTATGTGTAGTGTTTAAATATGCAGTTGTGTTTTAGCATGCCATGTCATGGATGACACTGGCACGACCACAATATGATCTACACTCACCATAAGTACCGTACATTGGGTATGTGGCCGAATGGTATTCCATCAATTATCCACGCACCACTGATGATGTTGTGTGAATACTCATCATGCATCTGCTAAAATGGGTCTACAATTATTTGTTAGAGACACAGAGGCTGTTATCAGCATTGGTTACCTATCTGACACACAGATACACATCCAGCCATGGTATGTACATCTGTTTGTTATGGTGCACAGTACATTACAGAGTTTTGAATACCTGCACAGCAATGTTGTGTCCATGTATGCATTATGTTCCAGGGGGAGACCCATCACCTAATAACAAAACACATGCATCAAAGCCATGTATACTGTTAGTAACAAGGACTGTCTACACTTGCAGTGCATGCAGTTGAGCAACACATGTCCTGCATGCTGACGTGTGATATGACTGTTTTGCTTGTGATACTGTACCCCACCATCACCTGCTGTTGTGTATGTTCTGAGATTGCTGGTGTTGTGTGTGTCTGCTTTAGGGAGGAGTGTATTTTTGTGTGTGTGTATGTGTGCATGTGTGCATGTGTGCATGTGTGCATTTGCGCATGTAGGCATGTGTGCATGTGCGCATGTGCACATGTGTGCATGTGTGCATGTGTACATGTGTGCATGTGTGCATGTGGTCTGACATCATGTTCAGGTCTTAAAGTGTGATTCCTGTTTTCCTCTCACAGGTGCCGAGGTGGGGCTGGTTCAGTACAGCAGGGAACCTGATGTCACTGAGACAGACAGTGATCATGAGGATAGGTGTGATGAGACACAGGCAGGTTTGTCAGGGTCTGTTGTTGGGCCACCAATTGACAGTACACAAGTCTCCACCCCATCCATGCACACAGTCATACTGCCTGTACATCCATCATCACCATTACCCTTAGCTAAGGGACAGTGTAAGGTTGGCACTGGCCAGGACAGTGTGGTATCTATGGCACATGTATCAGGACACAGCAGCCATAGCCAGATGTCTGGAATGGTACCACATAAGCAGATGCCCAGGGGTTCTTGTCAGAGCACTGCTGGTCATCATGCCCCTGGCGGATGTGCCACACCTCTTTCTACCACACGCATGTTCCAGGCTGTCATGGAGGCACAGACACAAATGGAGCGGTACACCAGACAGGGACTAAGGGCACAGAGAGCTCATAACACCTCTGTAAATGACAGCATCCATGACCTAGCAGGTGCCATACATAATTACACTGAGGTCATTGATAGACATTGGGGTGAGACATTGGACGTCTTCCACAATCTCATGTCCATGTGTCAGGACAGTGCGGGATGGTTGAGACATCGACGTGGATGTATGCCAGCAACATCAGCAGCTGGAGGTCGCCATGGATGTCCAGCAAGTCACAGCCACTCCCATAGTGCCAGTACCAGCCCCAGCAATGTTGGGGAGGCTGTCCATAGACCGTCTTAGAAGACCATGTGCACGTGGCTCTGGCCAGTCCTAGCAGAGACCTGGATCCAGTGGACATATGTCAACCTCCTCGGATAGTACCCAGTCTGAATTTGTACCGGACACTGTCTGTAGCACCCCTGCCAGGCACAGGTTCTGTATCCATGGCCAGAGATGGTGATCTGTAAAGTCTGCCAGGTATAGGCTATAGCTGTCTCACAAATCCCCGTATATGGCAGCCACATGGTGGAACTGTGTGCATGCAGAGACACACACACATAAACCAGAAACCTAGGGCAAACAGATACCCGCACACATTACATCAACATTGGCCCATAACAGTACTCATGGCCCTCACACATACACTCACACACACATGTTGACTGTATGGCTCAGTGTAGGCCTCTGGCAAACCAGCAATACACCCTGTGCATATGATGAAACCTGTGCCACATCCTGTCATCTGTAACTTTGATGCAGGAACAGGCTAACATGGTGCTAATGCACAGGGTGACTTTAATAAAGTATAGCAATGGTTGAATATGTAGCATGTTGTCAGCAGTAAAGTGTAATGATATCCTTTAAGGTGTAGCTGAGCAGGCATGATGTATTAAAGCTGTAATTAGAAATGTTTTATTGTTTCCACCAGTGTTTATTCCAATTGTGTTTTGTTTGCCCATGTGCCACTTGTAGATGTCTGCAGGTGTACATTTGTGAACATGGTGGAGGTGCATTGTCTGCATGTATGTGCATATTGGACACATGGGCAGGGTGACATGTCCAGTATTGACCAGTGTTAACACTCCATACTTTCTATTTGTGGCCAGTATGCATTGTACTACACACATTTTGGAACTTGAGTACGCATGTGTATGACAGGGGTTGACACTGTGCTGTGGGTGATGCTGTTGTTGCTCTCTGTCATTGGTTTGCATTACTAAGGTTAACACTGTCCAAGCTGCATAATCCTTTATTAATGCACACTGTTCACCTACAGGGTTGCATGGACCGTGCTATCACAAACACAAGAAAGTCTCACTTATACAGTAAAAGTGCATTAGTCTCATAGACCCTTGCCATAACCTAAATATATAATAGATGGTGTGAAGTTATACCAAAAAAAGAGTTACATACCAAGAAAGGATAACCTCTCTGGTCAGTATCATTGGGAAAATACAATCCCTCAATAAACATACAAGGCAAGCTTCAAAATACAAAATGGCAAGGATTCCAAAGACAACACTAAAGCTTTCTTCAGTGTTGTTCATAATCTACAGGGGAAATCTCAGATCGGGTCACAGTTAATGTAAATGGTCACAAAGTACACTTATCTGACTGACATTACCAATTCCTTGTCAGACAGTTTGAATGCGGATTTCACTACCCTGTCATTACACAATGGCCACATTTCCAGACCTGAGGAATATAAAACCTGATGATTCACAGACACTCTAGTTAAAATATCTCTTTAACAAAGTACACGCCACAGTGGCAATGGTACTGGACAGTTTCCATGACTGTGTCATACACAAGCTGACATATGAAGTCACCACTCACCTAAACACTCAGTCTAGATGCAGCCTCTATACAGGTTACATACTTGTGGAATGACACACGGTAATGGTGTTCACAGTGCACAAGGGTTGAGCTACAACGTCTTCTTCTTCTTCTCCTTTTGGAGGCTCCCATTAGGGGTCACCACAGTGCATCATTTCTTCCTGCCCTCTGCATCTTGTGCTGTCACACCATTCACCTGCATATTCTCTCTCACCACAGCCATAAACCTCATCTTAGGCATTCCTCTTTTCCTGTTACCTGGCGGCTTCATCCTTAGCATCTATTTCACAATATACTCTGCATCCCTCCTCAGCACATGTACAAACCAACTTAATCCTGCCTATTTGGCATGGTCTACTAACCTTCAGACCTGGCCTGACCCTCTAATATACTTATTCTTAAACCTGTCCACCCTCGTCACACCCAGTGCAAATGTTAACATAAATTGATTAAGGGTAGAACTACAACAGGTCCCGAATCTCTCACCTTATAAGCCAAACCAATGTTATCTGGAAGGCTATGGAGTACAGCATTATGGAACTCATTAACAGAGACATTATGAACCTGCAAACACTGCACCATACCCACCTAGGTTCTCTAAAGGCCAGATAATGGCTCCTACTCCTAGTAGACTTCAAGCCAGTCAACAAGGCTATAGGTGAGGGAGGGGAGGTCAACACAGCCAAGCTATAGCTCACCAGCAATTCATACCCATCCCACATACCTGGTATTATACATAACCTCAACAGACTGACCATAAACGATTGTTAGATTATGGCTTGACAACTGACACACAGATGTAGGACACACAGTAACATTTGCAGCCTCCATGTACTATTCTATGCCAGTAACAAGTGGTATTCACCTGCACTCAGTCCTGGGACCACTCCTATTTGGCATATAGCTTTCTTAAGTACAAGCAAACACAGTAGGGATATGTCTGCCCACGTTTGATGACAGTGCATACTGTGGGCTATACTTTATTCTCCAGATGACACACACATCCTCCAAAAGGGTATCATACAGACAGATACCTGGTGTCAAACTCATGCTGTAAAGCTATAAGCCAAATAAAGCATAGTTATACACTTTTAGAAAACAAAGTATCCCCAGAGTACCACATAGGTAGTAGCCCCCAAAATGTGGAACAGGTACTAATGTATGCATACAGCCATGTGTTAAGTCATCTCTCCTTTGATAATCACATTACCAAAGGGTTTTGAAAATCCCTCTGTAGAGCACATAAGCAATAAAGGGTTTGCATGCAGATCCACAGATGTTGTTGCACACCTATAATGATTAGTCATCTTTGCCAGACTTTGCTTGCTTTGGAACAGGTTTCAAATATACCTCAAGCATAAACCCTCACTCACACTCTTCAACAGAAACCGTGATGAGTGGATGTGAAACAGAAGACATAGCCCAGGGATCACTGCAGTGGCTAAGCTTGTCACAAGCATACAGAAGTGACCTAAGGTCTGGAAAGCACCTGCACGCTCTGGCAAAGATAACAGATGCATTCATGGAGAAAGCAGAGTACCCACCTATCAAATACTTGAGGTCACATGTATGTATATGGATTTGCCCCACAGCTACCTTACATGTGTAATGCACATACAGTTGTCATCGTGATATGTCATACACTAGAAAAATCAAAACCCACTCCACATTGGCCAACGATGTCACACACCTTTAACACACTCACAGACAGCAAGTGCAAGAGTCAAACTCTTTCCTAACTACATTATGACACTATACTACTACACATTTACACAATGCGCTATACACATTATTGGTGTTTAATTTTTCCACAGGTTTATTTATAGGATGGTGACATCATGAGACTTGACAAAGATGAGTATACCACGTTTAAGGGGTGTGAGTAGTCTCTAAAAAGGTTGCGCCTTCCAAGGAAGACACACACACAGTTGGCAAGTGCAGGATTCAAACCCCTACCGAACGCTACTACAGTAGTACACATTTACACAACGCACTATACACATTATTGGGGTTTCAACTTTCCACAGTTATATTTGTAGGATGGTGACATCATGAGACTTGACAAAAATGAGTATACCACTTTTAAGGGGTGTGAGTAGTCTCCAAAAAGGTTGCTCTTTCCCAGGGGACACACACAGTTGGCAAGTGCAGGATTCAAACCCCTATCTAACTACATTATGATACTACACCAGTAGGTATGCATTTACACAACACACTATACACATTACTAGGATTTTACTTTTCAACAGGTATATTTGTAGGATGGTGACATCATCAGACTTGACAAAAATGAGTATACCACTTTTAAGGTGTGTGAGTAGTCTCCAAAAAGGGTGCTTATTTCCAGGGAGAGAAACATACAATTGGCAAGTGCAAGATTCAAACCCCTACCAAACTACAGTATGATGTTTCAGCAGGACACATTTACATGACATGCTATACACATTACTGGGATTTTGCTTTTCCACAGGTATATTTGTAGGATGGTGACATCATGAGACGACAAAGATGAGTATACCACTTTTAAGGGGTGTGAGTAGTCTCCAAAAAGGTTGCTCTCTCCCCAGGGAGAGACAGACACACACACACACACACACACACACACACACACACACACACACACACACACACACACACACACATTTGGCAAGTGCAGTGTTCTTAATCCAAACTAAGTACATCTTTACACTTCAGCAAGCAATATGGAGTTACAGGGTGCAATACAGACATTACTTGCTGACAGTTTGCACAGAGGTTTTTTCACATTTGCTAACCTCTGCAGGCTTATCATACTAGGTGTATTGTGAGTGTATTGCATGCGTAGGCCATGACCATATCATATATGGATTGATGCACCACATGCTGGCACATACAGGGTCAAACCTTGAGTAACATCTTACCTTCACCTACATGATACTGCAATATAACAGAAAGATGATAAACTTCACCAACTGGCTGAGCTTCTGGTGTCATTCAAAGGGGATCCAGTCTCTGTCTGCCTGTGATGACATGATAGACAAGCCTTGTTGCTTCGCGTCATATGGTTTGCATCTGTTGCCCCTATGCTTCTGAATACTGGCCAGGGCTCTTGCTGTCCCCATATTACCTTTTTTAGGCAAGGCTCAAAGGTTCATAGGTTTATAGGTAGGTACTAGGCTATTGGCCCTGTGGCCTATACAAGCCCAGCCAAAAAGGTACCCTGGCTTTTGCCACACAAGAAATTTATTTTCCTGTGCCAATGTCGATCAGAGACACAGAAGTGATCCCCAGGGTGAATTTCCTATTTCCCATCCAATCATCAAGATTTTTCTTGAAGAGTGCTAATGAGGAGCTTTGTTTGATATAGATAGGTAGCTTATTCTGGAGTATGTGAAGTCTCTGGGACAGGGATCTATCCCTCCAGCATGTTCTGTTTATTGTGGTGACAAGGTTTAGGTCCCTAGAGTGTGTAGGTTCATAGGTTCATAGGTAGGTACTAGGCTATCTGCCCAAGGGCATTTATAAGCCTAGCCAGAATGTGTTGGCTTTCACCTCCCTTTTACATTAGCTTCCTGGGCCTCTGCCTAGCAGGGCCACTGAAGTGATCCCAAGGGTAAATTTACAATTTCCCATCCACTCGTCAAGATTCCTCTTGAAGAGAGTCTGCGAGGGGCTCTGCCTAACATCAACTGGGATTCTATTCTAGAGCGAGGGAAGTCTCTTGGACAGGAATCTATCCCTACAGCACGTCTTCTTTTATTGCTTTGCTGAGGTTTAATTCACTGGAGCGTGTGGCTCTAAGAGATTTGTTTTTCTTGAGGTGGATCATGTCCATTAATTCTGGATTGGACATGGCCTTATACATCAGGCATAGATCACCTCTGAGCAGGCAGTAAGCAACCGAGTAGAGCTGGAGTTTCTTTAGTCGCGCTGCATAGGGCATCTCTTTGAGGCCGATGATCCACTTGGTGAGGTACTTCTGTGGTCTTACCAGCTGTTGCATGTGCCAATTAAGGTACATACCAAATGGGGCATTGTACTCTATTATGGGCTTTATGAGTGATGAGTAGAGGGGCACAATGACCTCTCTTGATCTAGAGGTGAACTCTTTCGTGATCAGGTGGGCTACATAGAAGGAATATCTAACCACTTTGGCAATGTGATTATCAAAGGAGAGGTCACTATCTACCTGGGTCCCCAGGTCCCTAATTACATTTTCCGTCTTTAGTGGATTACCACCTATGTGGTAATTCATGGGCACTTTGCTTTTTCCAAAGGGGATGACTATGCATTTTTTGGCATTCAGCTTGAGGCCATGGTTTTGACACCAGGTATCTGTCTCTGAAAGACCCTTCTGGAGGATGTCTGTGTCAGCTGGAGAGTTGATTATGGCCCCCAGGTTGCAGTCATCTGCGAACTTGGTCAGCCATAATCCTCCCATGCTTGCCTGTTCCTCAGAGAAGTATATAATGAACAGGAGGGGTCCCAGGACCAAGACCTGTGGGATGCCACTTGTGACTGGTTTAGAGTCAGACATGGCACCCGCAACTCTGACCATGTGTGTTCTATCTGTGAGCCAGTTGGCCACCCATCTCTTGACATAGGGGTTAATGTTCAAGCTGGTAAGTTTGTCTATGATGCCAGAGTGGGGAATGGTGTTGAAGGCCTTAGTGAGGTCCAGGTAGGCTGTGTGGACTACCTTCCCTTCATCTATGGCCTTGGTAACTGTTTCAAAGAAGTCAGCTAGGTTTAGGAGGCAGGATCTGCCTTTAACAAAGCTGAATTGGGTAGGTTCCAGTGTCTGGAGGTTCCCAATGTCTGTGTTTATGGGTTCCATGATAATTTGCTCCATAGCTTTGCAGACCAGGCTGGTCAGGCTTATAGGTTGATAGTTCCCAGGTTCTGTTGTGGCACCACCTTTGTGGAGTGGGATGACTGTTGCTGTACACCATTCTTTGGGTACATAGCCTGTGGTAAGACTGAGTCTGAACAGTGAATTTAGGTGAGGGTTTAGTTCCTTTTGGAGCTCATATAAGATGCAGCCTGGGACACCATCCAGTCCCATTGATGCTGTGTTCTTAGCTTTGTAGAGGGCTGTTTTTACCTGCATGTCTGTGATGTCTGAGGCTCTGCATTCTTCTGGGATGGACACAGGCCCTTTTGGGGGTGGGGGGGTGAAGTTTGCACTAAACTTGTTCGCCAGGATGTTGGCAATGTCAGTTGGTTCAGTGTATTTTTTGCCATTTTGCAGTAGCTCAAAGCATATCTGAGAGTTGCCACCTAAATGTTTGATATAGCTAAAGAAGGCTTTGTGGTTATCTTTAGATTCCTTGGCAATTTTTCTTTAGAAACTGGCCTTGGATGATTTTATGAGCAGTCATCGTTTCTTGCTAATAATAATCAGTGATGCCTTTCCTTTTTGGAATTTTGCTCTATCATGTAGTAGTTTCCTCCTTCTGTTGTATAGCTTATTTATGGCCAAGGACCACCAGACTGGTTTCCTCTTTTTGGAGGAGTGAGTCTTGGTTTTACTCGGGATGGCTCGATCCATGCATCCCTGTAGATGCTCATATAATGCACTTGTAAAAGATTCTGCAGATTGGATAGCATTATCCTGTAGCAAGGGGGCTTTGAAACTTTCCACTTCAGTCTTGAGAAGTGTGAAGTTTGCTTTTAAAAAGGTTTTCACAGTGGTTTCCTTGACTGAGGGTGGGGTTGGGATGTGGATGTCCAGTGTGATTACTTTATGATCTGATCTTACCAGCGAAGAGTTTATCTCTGGTGTGGAACACTGATCCCCAATGTTGGTGATGATCAGGTCCAGTATGTTGTCACCTCTAGTGGGTGTGGTAACCAGCTGTTCCAGGGCATTTGAGTTTATAAACTCTAGGAAGCATTGGGCAAAGGAGTCTGTACTTGAGTAATTCTCCCAGTCAATGTTTGGGTAGTTGAAATCTCCTAATATCATGGTGTTTGGTAGGACCTTTATATTTTCCAGTGTTCTCAGGAATGCTGAGTAAGGGTCCTGAGACAAGGCAGGTGATCTGTAGCAGGCTACAATCTGATAAGCAGCTTTGCCCACTGTTAGTTGCACTTGGATGGTCTCCGAGGCCTCGTGCTGTGCCACTAACCTGGAGGTGTGGGTATCCTTTATTGAAATGGATACACCCCCTCCTTTTGTATTTCGGTCCAGGTTTTGGGGCCAAAGCTCGGAGAGATTGAGATTTCTTTATGTGGAATATGTCCAACAGTTCTGTGTTTGACATAGCTTTGTATGTTAGGCAGAGATCACCTCTGAGTAGGCGATATGCAACACAGTAAAGCTGGAGTGTTTTGAGATGGTCTGTGTAGGGCATGTATATGAGGCTGCTAATCCTCTTTGTGAGGTATTTCTGCGGGATTTCCAGTTGTTGTAGATGTCTTGTGAGGTACATACCAAAAGGGGCGTTGTACTCTATAATGGATCTAATGAGTGATGAGTAGAGGGGGAACAATGACCTCTTTTTTTCTGCATGAGAAACCTTTTGTGATGAGGTGTGCCATGTAGAAGGATTTCCTGACTACTGTGGCGATGTGATTATCAAAGGAGGGTCTACTGACCACCTGTGTCCCAAGGTCTCATCACATTTTCAGTGTTAACTATTCTACCTCCTATGTTGTAGTTCATGGGTACAGAGTTTTTACCAAAGGGGATGACAATGCACTTTTTGGCATTGAGTTTGAGGCCATGGCTTTGACACCAGGCATCTGTCTCAGTGAGGCCCTTTTGTAGGATGTCCACATTGTTAGTAGTTTTGATTATGGCTCTTAGTTTGCAGTCATCTGGGAACTTCATTAGCCAAAGACTTTCTGTGTTAGCCTGTACTTCAGGGACATAGATACCAAACAGGACAGGACACAGGACTGAACCCTGTGGTACTCCACTTGTCACTGGTCTGAAGTCGGACTTGGAGTCTGCTACTTTCACAGTGTGGGTTCTGTCAGTGAGCCAGTTGGCAACCCATCTTGTGACATAGGGATTTATACCTAGTTTAGTGAGTTTATCTATAATTCCAGAGTGGGGGATGGTGTCGAAAGCCTTGGCAAGATCTAGATAGGCTGTGTGAACTACCTTACCCTTGTCTACAGCTTTGGTGACTGCTTCAAAGAAGTCAATCAGGTTTAGGAGACATGATCTGCCTTTTACAAACCCGAAATGGTTGTGGTCCAGAGTTTGGAGATTACCAATGTCTTTGTTTATAAGTTCCATGATGATACGTTCCATGGCCTTGCAGACCAGGCTCATCAGGCTAATGGGGTGCTAGTTCCCAGGGTCCATGGTGGCTCCCTCCTTGTGTAGTGGGATAACCGTCACTGTGCGTCTTTCAGCAGGCACAAAGTCTGAGGTGAGGCTATGATTGAACATGGTACTTAGGTGTGGTGCCAGTTCATTCTGTAGTCCATGTAGAACACAGCCTGGGGTGTTATCTGGTCCCATGGATGCTGTGTTCCTGGCTTTGGAGAGTGTTTTTTACCTGTGCAACCATGATGACAGCAACTTTGCATTCTTCCAGTATAGAGATGGGCTCTTTCATGGGTGAGAGGTGGGTAAAGTTAGCACTGATCCTATCTGCCAAGATGTTGGCAATATCAGTTGGGTCTGTATATTTAGTGCCATTGTGCTGTAACTCAGAGCAGATCTGAGTGTTGCCATTGTGATTCTTGACATAGCTATAGAATGCTTTGTGGTTGTCTTTAGAATCAGTGGCAATTTTCTTTTCATAACTAGCTTTGGAGGATTTTATCAGGGATCGCAGCTTCTTACTGAGGCTGACCAGGGAGCTCCTCCACTCATGGGTTTTACCCTCTTTTGCAACAGTTTCTTCCTTCTGTTGTGCAGTTTGTTTATGGCAGGGGACCACCAGACTGGCTTTCTTTTCTTGGAGGATAGTATCTTGGTTCTGTTTGGGAAAGCATGATCCATGCACTCATGTAAGTGCTTATAAAGTGCAATTGTGTAGGATTCAGTAGTCGTAACTGTACTGTCCATCTGCATAGGTGTCCTGAAGTTCACCACTTCTGTCTTAAGAATCATGAAGTTGTCTTTGGAGATATTCTTTAACATGGGTTCCTTAATGGGGGTGGGGGCAGAATATGGATATGTAGCGTAATTAGCTTATGGTTAGATCGGACCAATGAGGTGTTAACTTCAGGTGTGGAACACCGGTCAACTCAGGACAAACCAAACCCCATAACCAACACAAATAACCACAAGGTGACCTAAATGCTAATCATTGACAGAAGTCTCAGCCTCCAGATGCACACACTCGAGCCTCTTATCAGTGTGGAGAATATTGATATCTGTGCAGTAACAGAAACCTAGTTCAAGGCTCCAGAGAGCACACCAGCACTACGAGGATACTACTCATTCCATACCTTCCAGCATCAGAACCTGGATCATAGCACATAGGGTGGGGATGTATCCATATTCATTGAGGATACCTACACCTCTCTCTACATGTTCTCTACAGGATATGTACCCATAGAATGTTGCACAGCAATGTTCTTCCCACTCCACAGGGGTGGGGCCACAAAAGACCCTTGGCATTCACGCTCTATGAACCTGATGAGTCTGATCTGCAAGGTAATGGAGCCAATCATAATGGAAGTCAACAATAAAGACATTGGGAACCTTCACACAGTTGAGCACACCGAGTTTGGCTTCGTCAAATGCAGATCACGCCAGGCTACAGATGATTGAAATGAGCTCCACACAGCCTACCTATACCTCGCTAAGGCCTTTGACACCATTCCCCAGTCAGGTATCATAGATGAACTCACCAACCTGGGCATGAATCCATACATCACAAGATGGATTGCAAACTGGCTCACAGATAGATCCCACAAATTAAGAGTTGCTGGCTACATGTCAGACTCTACACCGGTAACAACTGTTGTCTCCCAGAGTTGGTCCCTCCTGTTTGGTATAGACTTCTCAAAAGTACATGCCAACAAGGACGGTTGTGGTTGACTAAGTTTGCTGGGAACTGTAAAGTGTTTGCCATAATAGATTCCCCGGATGACACAAATATTCTCCAGAAGGAACTCTATGAGACAGATGTGTGGTGTCAGAATCATGGCCTCAAGCTCAATGTGGAAGAATGCATATTAATCCCTTTGGTGAAAACAAAGTACCCACAAACTACCACATATGTGTTACCCCTTAAAACTGACAAGGTAATAAGGGATCTGGGGACACAAGTAGATAGTCATCTTTCCTTTGACAACCATGTTGCCAAAGTGAATGGGAAATCCTATGTGGTCTACCTAATCAACAAAGGGTTTGCATCAGGATCAAAAGAGGTAGTGGTGGCCCTTTACTCTTAAGTCATCAGTCCCATCATTGAATACAATGCACAATTTTGGATGTACTCAACTAAGTATATCCAGCAGTTGTAGAGACCACAGAGTTACCTTACAATGCAACTGGTAAAACTAAATCTGTTCTCCGTTGCGTACCACTTACGCAGAGGCACACTTTGCATAACATACAGAGCCACATCCAACACATAACTGTTGAACATGCTCCATCTACGGATAACAAAATTGAGTCACACTACACATTCCAGGGATATGACCCTCATCACAACAATGAATACAACATGCTGGTGGGATAGAGTACCATCCCAGACACTTGCCTTACTGTGGAACAGAGTCCCAATGTACATCAGACAGAGCCCCTCGCTGACATTCTTCAATAGGAACCTTGATGAGTGGATGGGAAACAGACAATTCACGCCAGGCATCACATCAGCAGCCCCACAAGAAAGGGGCTTAGGGTACTAACTATTAGAACTAGGGCTTGGGAGACTACCCAGTGGGGAAGTGAAAGCTGCACAACTTGCCTAGGCTAATATATGCCTTCATGAAGATAATCTACTACATACCTATGAACCTATGTGACAGGTACATGTCTACAGATAGTAGATGTGTACTTCATTGTACAGTCATGTTGTACAGCAGGCACATGGACCACATACACTGTAATGCTTACAGATACTGGTGGCTGTTATGTACAGTGGGTGAAATGTGCACCTCATGTCTTTTGTGCCATTGGGATGTGTGCTGGGTGGGACAGTCCTGGATGGCTCCCTGTCATGCTCACCCTCTTACACACATCTCTGCCCATCCATCTTTGGCTTATTATACTGTGTTCCCCCTACATATATATATATATATATATATATATATATATATATATATATATATATATATATATATATAGGTACATAGGTAGGTAATAGGCTATCTGCCTGAAGGCATATATTAGTATGGCCAGAGTGTGCAGCTATCACCACACATGGGGTTAGTTCCTAGGCCTCTGTGTAGTAGAGCTGATGAAGTGATCCATGGTGTGACAGTTCAGTTTCACATACACTCATCAAGGCTCCTCTGGAAGAGTGTCAGTTAGGGACTCAGCTTAATGTAGGTTGGGAGCCTGTTCCAAAGCAAGGGAAGTCTGTGAGTTAGTAATGTATCCCTCCGACATGTTCTATTTATTGTTGTGATGATGATATCCCTAGAGCATGTGGCACAGTGAGCTTGGGTTTACTTCAGATAGTGCATGTACATCAGTTCTGCATTGGACATGGACCTGTCTGCTGGGCAGAGATTGCCTGAGTAGACAGTATGCAACAGAGTACAGATTTGAGTTAAATTCAGTCTTGTTGCATGGGGCAACTGTTTGAGGCTAGTAATCCTTTTGTTGACGTACTCCAGTGATCTTTCCAGCTGCTGAAGGTGCCTAGTCAGATTCATCACAAGTGTGCCGTAATACTCTGATGGGTCTGATGACTGATGAGTAGAGGGAACCTCCTTTGACCTACATGCAAAAACCTTGGCAGTTTGTGGGAACATATAGCATGATTTTCTAACCAGTTTGTGAATGTGTTTCTGGAAGTAGAGATGACTATCCACATGTGTCCATAGATCCCTTATTATTACCTCCATATTTAGAGTGTTGGCACCTATGTGGTATTTGTATGACTGTAGCTCGAGGCCATAATTTTGATACCACATCTGTCTGACTGAGACCCTTTTTAAGGATGTCTTTGTTTTCCCAAACATCGATTATGACAACCTCTTTGCAGTCATCCACAAACTTTGCTAAACATAGTCCTCGTGTGTTTGACTGTATTTCTGAAAAGTATACACTAGACAAGAGGGGTCCCAGGACTGAGCCATGGGGGACAGCAGTTGTTACCAGCTTGAACAGGAGACCACAATTCTTACCTTGTGTGATCTATCTGTTCCCCAGTTGGCAATCCATCAGATGACATACGTGTTTATGCACAGGTTGTTGATTTTGTAGATATGACATGCATGTGGAATGTTGGAAAAGGGCTTTTCAAGGTCTATGTAGGCTGTGTGGAGTTCATTTCATTGATGTATGTCCTGGGTGACTGCGTTGAAAACTGTCTAGCAGGTTTAGGAACCATGATCTGCCCCTGACCAAACCAAAATGGGTAGGGTTGCGTGTTTGTAGGCTCCCAATAGCCCTGTGCATGAGTTCCATAATGATGGATTCCATGGCCTTGCAGATCAGGCTTGTTAGGCTTATAAGACTATAGTTCCCATGGTCTGTTGTGCACCGACACTTGTGGAGTGTGCCAAACATTGCTGTAACCCATTCAACAGTTTCATATTCTGTACAGAGGGTGAGTCTCAACAGACTGTTCAGGTGCAGGGTCTGTTTGTTTTGGAGTTCATATATGACACAGCCAGGGAAACCATGTCATCCCATAGATGCCGTGCTTTTAGATTTGGATAGAGCTGTTTAACCATTGTATATGTGATTTCTGGGTTTTCACAATCTCCAGGTATGGTAATGGGCCCTTTTGTCAGTGAGGGGGGTAAATATGTATGAACCTGTCTGACAAGATGTTGGCAATGTCAGTCATGTACATGTATTCATTTACACTTTGCATTGACTCAGAACATATGAGTTTACATTGATATTTATGACATAGCGAAAGAAAGCTTCATGGTTCTCTATGGACTCTTTGGCAATATTTTTGCCAGAACATGGCTTGGATAATGTTAGGAGTGCTCATTGTTTCTTGATGATACCGATCAGAGATTTATTGATCTTCTTTGGATTTCCACTTTCTTTGAACAACTTAAGTACTTGTAGTACATAGTTTGATTATGACAGGGGTCCAATATATTATATGGGTCTGTTTTCATATCACTGTGTGTACAAGGCAGGATTGGTGAAAAGTACAAGTGTCCGGAGTAAGAACTGCAACTGCCAGATATCTGTCACCCACTGCTGTACTCAGACATGGCCTACATGTGCTTAAAATAGGGACTCATGCCTCAGGTGTTGCTGTAGGGCTGCCTATGCCAGATGCACATATTACACTTCCTATACATGTTTGAAAACAAGTAGTGTCAAGTTAGCCATCTCTTTTACTGTATGTGCGAGTCAGAGAGAGGTGTCATTTCCATGGTTCCTACTGAGTCAGTGTATGTGCTATGCATTGCCTCTTTGCCAGGGCCAGGGCATACTGGGCACACCTCCTTCTGCCTACTGGGGCAGGCTCAGGTTGTTCCTCCTCCAAGTCATGCTGTGCCTGTGCAGGCCTTGGCAATGGTGGGGGGCTGTTTGGCCCTGCCCCATGTTGTTCCTGCTGCAGCTGTATCTGCAGGATCATATTGTGTAGCATGGCACATACCATGACAATTTGGGTACATGTAGTTGTTGAGTACTGCAAGGCTCCACTAGATGTGTCCAGGCACTGGAACTGTGACTTGAGCAACCCAAACACACGCTCAATTATGTTTCTTGTTTGTGCGTATGCCTCATTATGGAGATCATGTTCGGGTGTGTGTCCATTTCTGATTGGTGTCATCAGCCATGGCTCCAGTGCGTATCAATCATCCCCCATTAGGTGACCAACAGGGATGTCCCCATTGGCAAATCTCTGCTACAGTTGCATCAGATGCCAGATGTGGGAATTGTGATAGCTTCCAGGGCAGCCAACCCACACATTTATTATTATGCCCTGGGCATCGCACACGATCTGGCAGTTGATGGAGGGGAAGCCCTTGTGGTTGATGTAGACCCTACCCTGCTCACCGGGTGGTGTTTTGATGTGTATGTGTGTGCAGTCTATTGCACCCACTACCTCAGTGTATTCTGCTATTTGGTGGAAAAGACGCATATTGCTGGCCAATGCCTCGTGGGAATTGGGGAAATATATGTGCTCACCGACATGTGCTGACATGACATCCAGGAACTGGTGCAGTACCCTGTATGCTGATGCCTGTGAAATCCCCATCATATCACAAGTTGGTCTTTGGAAGGTGCCTGTAGCTAGTATTCTTAGGCCAACACATACCTTGGTATCCACTGAAATGGGTTCCCCTTTGTTGGTTCTGTGTGTGAAGCGTGGCCGGCACAGCTCAACAATTTGCTGCAGGTCTCTGTCCACCCTATAGCGCTGCACTATCTCCAGCTCATGTAGCCCCTGGTAGATTACCCTGGGTCTGTACACTCTTCTCCGTCTCCTCACTGTGGGTTGCTCAGCAGCATTCACAACATCACCACCCTCAGCACCTTGCACGTGTTGGTTTATGATAGCAAGAGCAGCCCCTGACATTTTGTCCGACTTTAAAGTTTTTAAGCTTTCCCTCTTTGTATACTGCAGTGTTGCAGAGTTCTTGGGAAAAAACAGAGAAGAATGCTGTTTGCAGAGTTTAAAGTGCTGGGCTGGGCTGGGCTAGTCTGCTGCCTGTGTAATTGGCTGATTCTGATATATTTCACCTAGCAGCACTGCTAGTTCTCCTTGGTACTACTTCTTTTCCTTCCTTTTCCCTTTCTGTTTCTGCCCAGGGCAGCACCGAGCAAACGAGCGCACACGCTGTGTGCACGTTTTCAAGAAATTTCAGATATTTTCACGGTGTGCACCTTTGGTTTCTGGTTTTCAAAAAGGGCAACTGTAGACACACCTCTTGCAATCCTGAGCAACTCAAGGCAAACACAAGACACTGTGCTCCAATAAGCTTATAGTCTTTCTGACAGACACCCTCATGATGTTACCTATATTTTACTCTACTAATCACCTATTCCTACACTTACACTCTTGGGACATCGCTCACATGCTGGGGAAAATCGGGATTCACTATCCTTATCCTCATTTGCATAGGATTGCCTACTAATGCATGGTTGCATCTCTCACACTGAGCTTCCCCCCTTAGCAACCAGTACCCAGTGGCCATGTTGTCTTCAGCCTGTCATTCACCTGCATGGCAAGATAAGCTTTTTAGTGGAAATGGCTATTTTTGGCTACTTTTAAATTATTTTCTTGTTTTTTAAAGCGCCGCACGTTTGCACAGTGCTGCGCTATGCTTAAACATTGGAGATTGGGAGGAAAATAAGTTAGATTTTAATAATTTAAAAAATTTATAAATGCCAATGGCCTTATATTTGGCCATTGGCATACTTCCTCAACTGTATGCATCCTTTATTTGGAGCTGTCATAGCTCCGTTTAGCTATTTGCAGAATGGTACTTCGTTACCAACGGAGTACATTTCTGCAGATAACACTAATCTTCCACGGACAGGTTAGTGCTTCCTGGATTGCTAATTTACCTCATTTGCATAGCTTTCAGCAGCAAATGAGGTAATTTGCATACAATGATGCTGTCCATGCAAGAGTAGCTTTAGCAGCTCTCGTGTACGCCCCTGCCAGCTGCACCTGGATCGCACGGCAGACATATTGCCTCCGTGAGCTCCTACACTCTTCTTGCACTCCATGCAAGCTTTCGTAAATCCGGCTCAATGTGTTCTAAAATATTCTTTGCAATTTGTCACTGTATGAAATAACTTATTCCTTGCTTCATTCAATAGAGTTGTGATTATATTATGTGGCTTTATATTAATACGATAATAAAAATTCTAATACAAAGTGATTTTCAAAATCATACATTGCATAATCTCAGTGCAACACTTTCTTAACCTGTTTACATTTCCACTTTCTCATTGAATATTGTCTCCGACTTTACATGTCAGACCATAGATTCATCCCTCGGAACTATGGACAGGCATTTGGAACTATAGCTGCCATTCTAATAGCAGAAGGCCTACATCTTTTATGAAGCACCTTTATTTTCCTTTTGTACACTAAAAGACCAAGTTATCCCGCCACTTTTTTCATCTGCTTGACTCTTTGGAATCAAGTTAAAATCTGTATCCTGACATATCATTTATGTCTCTTTCGAGATATAATAACTGAGAGTGAGTGAGAGAGAGAGGAAATGAAAAGAAGAGACAGAATGTGAGAACACAGGGGATGGAAAAACTGTCATTCTACAATGTGAATACTTTTCATCTGTCGTCAGTGTTTTATTTGCCAGGGCATGCAGTTTTAATTTCATATTGTAAAATATAGGACACCCAGAATTATTAGCTTCTGCTGAAAGCTTGAGACTTGATATGATGAAACTTCATGTCTGGGTATCAGATGTATATTATAATTCTGTCTAGATGTGAAATAAACAAACAAATGAAGGACACATTAATTAAAAACATACAGCACCATTGACTGACATATAAAGTACTTATTGCTTTATTCATATTTCTTCCAAAACTGGCAGCCACAAAGGATATATCAAATAAAGCAATGTAGACATGAAATATACTCTGAAGCTCTGTCTATTGTACTGCAGGATTTTTATAGCTGCTTTTTGGAGTAAGTACTACTGTGTGATTACAATCAGTCCCAAGGAGCCTTCAGCCGTTAGTCTTTCTGCTTGAAGAGAAGTTGAAACTCTTAGACCATGACACTATTACCTGGAAGGAGTGCCATACCTGGGAATGCTAAGCTGAAGAAAACATTTAATTTACAGACAGCAGCTCATGTAGTTTCCACTTTTTTTCCCTGTAGACTTGGCATAAAATGGCTACAACTGGAACTTTTGTGTGTGTGGTGGGGTGGTACACAGACAGTAATACATTAGAAATACAGGTGAGATTTGAAGGGTAGGTGGTGACAGAGTATACATATTGGCAAAACTCAGAAATGGTACAAAAAATATATTGCATAAGTGAATAAATGGTCTGCAGTATATTACATTAAATCAAATGTTAAAAGTTTCTAAAAACAAAACCATGTGAAGACAAAGAGCAGTAGAAGTACACAACTGGAGATGATGCATGCAGAATCCAAAATAGGAAAGGATCCTAGACTACTCATATGAGGTTATGCAAAGGAAATGTGGGGGATACAAGAAAGTGCCAAAAATTGTTGAATGAAAAGCAAAGTGTATGAAAAGAGGAATAAGATGGAAAACACCTTACATTTCTATCCCACTTAATAGAGTGTAGTAAGGCTTGTCCAAAGTATTGCATGTAATTCAGGGATTTATTTCTGTAAGAACATATACAAAAGGCAGTCAGTTCAGAAGAGTGTAACAACAATGGTGACACTGAAACAAGAACAGCTTAGCATACATACTCTTTAAGAAAAGTGATGGGGACAACAATATGCAAAAAGGTCAAAGGAACGTATAAAGTCTATGTAGGTTCCATATTTCTGAAAGCAGATACATGAAAAAAGGGCACATCATATGACTATATAATGAGGATAGCTCAAAGGAGTATCAGACTGCAATATTTCAGAGAAAAGTTAATGTATGATTGGATCATCTACCTTGATGAGATAATAGAGACAGCGTAGTGAGAGACTTTATAAATGCATGGGATAGAAATAAAGCAATTATTTTGGTAAGAGGAGAAAAGGACCAAGCAATTGATTACATAGGACCTGCAATGCATAAAATAGGTAGACAAAGAGTAGGCAAGCAAAGTATTCCTTTTCTGCTGCTTGACTATATCTTTCTATTTGTCAGTCTTCTGTCTCAAGGTCTGAGCTAGCAGTTTGTATGATGATGTCCAAAGTGAAATGAAAGATAGCCAGTAAAGTACAGTGAAAATGGAAGAGTTCATAACAAATGATTCCACTATATAAAGTCCATGGCATATTCAAAACAAATCACTATGCAGTACTAAAATTTAATAGGCAGCAATCCAGATGTACTTTACTAATATTACCTGGACAAGACACGGTAGTAAATGTTATCAAGTGGAAAGGAGAAATTACGTAATGAGCTAGACTTATTAGTGACCTCTTATATGAAAACAGTGCCACTTTAAGAAAAGGCAAAGGAAGACATTAGGATACTGACTGTTTGATAAATGACTCTGTGATGTAGTCAGTAGGGACCAAAACAGACTAGTTAGATAATCATATAGACACTCATTAAGACTTTCTGACTTCTTTTCGGATACCCAACGATAAGTACAGTATGTAACACACGAGAAACTGAAAACAAAGAATTGAGTTTCTCAATACCTGTGGTTTTATTTGTCCATTTCTGTAACTGTGTAAGAGCTTATAAACTCAAATACCTCTTTTTTGTTGTTTTTTATGGGCAATATGGAAATGCTGGCCTTTTTGACTAGTTGTCCTTCTTACTGTCACACTGCGGGCATGAGAAACTTGCTGGAAACACTGCAAATCTGATTATGAGTGTAGTCTGATGGTGTGAGAGTAAATATTAATACTTAAAATTACTTGTGTACAGGTATAACAAACAAAAGATTACTACTTGGGGACTAGACAGCACTTTGATAATAATATTAACTAAGTTAAGGTGAGGTAGTGGGACAGGTCTACAGGTGATCACACACATATTGATGATTTCCTTCATAAGCCAGGCACCTGCAAACTATGCAGCATATTATTATCTAGTACAGATGTGTTTATTCTTCTATATTTTAATGGTATCTTGGGATTTGTGATAAAAATTATTGAAAAACATTAACTTTTTCACCTTACACAGGTGAACCTATCCAGTCAAATTTTATATTGCTTTATGACATAGACAGTTACTAGGCATGCAGTCCAGCAGACCATTGAGGAGCCTAGCCCATTTTCCCAGATGTCCGAGATCACTGCTTGTTTAAGTGTCTTGCTCATATTCAAACAGCAGGCCAATGAAGGCTCGGGCACTCATATTATGCAGTACTGAAAGTAGCCAAACATATATATATATATATATATATGGGTCTACTTCGTAGCAACGACAGACCAGACGACCGAAACCCAGAATACCGAGAAGAAAACAACAAAACCCAACACTGAAAACCACGTAACTTTACAACACACACATAACACACAAAAACACACACACAGCAAAGCCCCCCTGCACC